>NW_012027321.1:36612-87696 GCF_000956235.1 Wasmannia auropunctata
ACATATTGTAATATATGTAATGTAAAGACTGAGAGAGATGAGTGAGTGGAGAGGGAGATAATAGGACGAGAGAGGTAGGAGAGAAGCAGATGAAAAAAGAATGAAAAAAGGAAGGAAAGTCAATCGGAGTTCGAGTTACGTTTCTAAAAGAATTTTGAAACTGCGACTATTTCGACAATCGAGTCAAAGAACCTGGCATTTCAAAGACACCATTCGTTGAATTGAGTTTTGCTAGCTATCCACGAAGAGTCTAATTCAGTTGGATGTTTAATGCACTGATGATGCAGTTTAAATCGAACTGTAACATGAGATCGATAATCTCTCCACCATAAAATGGAGCGTGGTTCAAGCTAAGAGGAGCTTTGTCGTTATCATGTAAATGTATATGTCATGTTTAAAAGGAATTTTAAATATGCTTTATTACTGTTCCTCAACTTTGTCCATTTGATAAATGTTGTGTAACAGGAGTCTTCGATTTCCTCGCTCGCAACTTTAACCAAAAACCTCCGTCCGGCAACCTGGCGAATGATTTCTTCAATACCATAGGAATTCTAATTACATTCAAGATATATATATATATATATATATATATATATATATTTTGTATATGTATAATAAAAGGTATACGAATATATTCAACATAGGCATTTGCAGAACGCGAAACATTGTTGCCACGTTCATTTTTGTGAAGTTATAACGTTTTGAAAATCTGACTCGCGTATACTTTACATGAAAAGATATCGTGTATATTTTTTTCCTATGGAACAGATGTGAGAACATGTGTTGTAAATGTGAAATGTATGCCACTGTCGAGAGAAACGTGTGTTCGCATTGGCCGACTATGGTATTTAATCGTGATTATATAGGTCGATATCGTTGCACAAAGAAATCGCAGCGAGTAATTTTAGATTTTTTAAGAATCAGACTCTAGCGCTGAGTATATGATTAAATCGATTAAATATAATCGATTTAGCTTTTAAAACAGAGATCTTAAAATGTTTTCATTGAGAATGCAGATCGTAATAATCGCTAATATCTTTGAGTGAGAAAATTGCTTGATGATTTTGAACTCGTTCGAAAGCTAATTGTACCATATCCAATGAGTTTATATCATCTTAACTCAGTTATCTCAATCAATAATCTAATTTGCAAAATATCGTCAACTAAATATAAAAATATTAATTTTACTTCGAAAATCGACTTTTATCTCTCAAATTTATTTTATTTTTAGAGATTACGATATGTATGACCACTTAACTTTAATTTACGTAAAAAATTGTTACATTACGCGATATTTGTTATACTTTTACCGATATTTGTTTTACTTTTATTTGTCATACTTTTTCATACTTTTTTTTACTGCAAGTGAGTTATATTGTATTATTTAAAAATTATTTTATAAATATGAGAATGATCAAGCATAGTTACATTTGATAAAACTTCTTATGGTGTAACTGCATTTCTATCTATAATAATACTTCCACAAGAAATAGATTTTACTAAACATCGTATCATAATTCAAGACAGAAAACATTAGCTGCAATAATTGATATATAGTATTATACTACTACTTCTCAAATAGTATGAAAAGGGTTACGCTAAAGAAAGTTATCGCATTTCTGAAGGTGGATTTAATGTTTGCATGTTGCTGGCCAGTATCGCGGAACGCAACAAAATTTCAGATTGTTTGCAATAAATATTTTGTTTAGTTTTAGAATTGCACGCGCAATATTATTAATTATTAACTAATATATACAATTATTTATCGTGTTGATAATTTTCGTATGTTAATGCAATCAAGCTGTGCAGTGGGTATTTCACTCGAAGTTCTGTTGTAGATGTTGCTATTTATCTTACGTTACTCGCCAGAAATATCCGTAATCTGAGAGAGAACATAATTTTCGAATGCGCAATTTTTCGAGAAGCCTCAGCAGCGACGAAAGGTGGATATAGCACGGACATGCACCTCAAATTATATACCCGCGATGCAGAAAAGTGAACGTTGCTATGTAGTTTACATCCACTTCATCAGGGGACGTTAGTTAGGGCATTTTGAGGTGTTTTTTGCTTAACAGGCAAAGGACTGTCATGTCCTCTCTCAAGTTTCTTTCTGCAGATTACTGTTGTTACCTATTGAGCCGCTCCTGCGAAGTCTGTCGAGCAACCCGTCGTACAGCCAAATTATATATAAATGCAACACCCTAAATTAATCATAATAACTTTATTAACTTTTCGAATTTCGGCATAAACCTTATTTAGCTATGGCAAAATAATGGTAAAAGTACGTACATCTTTTATAATTTAAAAAAATAATTTTTTTATATTTGATATTATAATCTCCTTTTAATATTAAAATAATATCACCAAGCAACTGCTATAAATATTAAATATTATATTAAAGTATATTTATTAAGTGAATAAGAACTATAAAAATATTATTTTCAACTAATAAAACTGTTATTTCTAACATTTTTATATGCAAAATTATAACTGTATTGCATAATTGCAATAAAATTGTTAAAATTATCGAAAATAAAAATGATGTCTTTCAATAAACACTAAATCAAAGATCATTGTATAAATTTACTCAACAAATGTTGAGTAGTGAATTAATGAATTGTATATTAGTAGAAAATCCGAAATCAAATTTTGATAAAGAAGTATATATTGCAAAACCGGTGTAAAAATTATATTATATATCGAAGTAACATGTAAATTAAAAGGAGAGAAATAATATAAATTGCAGACATATATTCATTTATTATATATTTAAAGACATTTTCCTTTGACAATCAATACGTTTGAGAGTTTCTGAAGTTGTGTTATTACAAATTGTGGCTGCATTTGTTTTAGAGAGAGATTTCATATTATATGCCAATAGATTTTGAATTAGTTATAATAAAATAAAAAGAATCTTTCTAAATAAAACGTACTAAGGAAAAGGGAAGTACGCGTTGAACCGAAAAATATCAAAAAGTTTTGGAAACATTTTCAATGTTTAATTTTAAGTATAATATTTCAAATTATATCCAACGAATGGACAAGAAATTACCGCGAGTTAAGATGACTTAACAAACCTCATGACACGAGAGATTCGGAACTTTTATTACGATATTATAAATGCACAAAAACATCTTAAAAATATGCATATATGTGTAAATACTATATGTGGGTATAATCAGGAGAACGACAAATTTTATTACAGTATGATAGGATGAAGTAGACAGTGCTACGCGTTGATCAGAATTATTCTGGTACATGTTCTACATTTCTGACTACTTTCTACCTTCTTCCTTTTTTTGTTCTTTTTTTTATTTGCTATCTCTTTCTTTAACTTAAATTCTAACAATAAGTGCAATGCTCTAATCAACTGCTCAACTATATCCTGCGATTACGCGCGTGATATGCATACGCACGCATATGCAGCGTTGGTAATCAAATTATTAATTTAATTAATCACAGATTGGATGTTGCTTCTCGAAAACTTTTTTCTTCAAACTTTCAAAGAAAAAATAAATAAATACATCAAAGGAAAAAATAAAACATATACATAATACGTTACAAGGGGGAGAAGTATTAACTCTATAATAAAATAAATTCTTGTATTGTATTATAATAAACATAATTGCGCGCGCGTGCAATTTTTGTTGCAAAGGCGCATAAAATATCTTTAATAAATTATTTTTTTCGCTGCAAGTGCATTACATGTATCTCGTTTCAGTTTACGATTTTGGAAGAAAAAATATTTTGTTTTCAACGAGTATCCTGTCTTCTCTCGCTCGGAAAAATAATTCATTATTTTATACATAATGAAACATTAATGTGTAGCAAGTAAATAACGTTATAATATTAGAGATCTATATTTAACTTCTGATTTTTTTCCGTTGTTTGTGGACTTTTAATTTTTCATTTATAAAAAAATTTGATGAGATTTCCGGATTTTCCCATTCAAAATCGCGACGTACAAACGCGCGTATTCGCTACATCAATTCCTCTGATATACCATATCAAAAAAACGTACTCAATCTTTTACTTTTCAAAAGATCAAAAAGATAATTACTAGAATGAGAGATTAAGAAAGAGAGATAGGAAAAAAACAACAGTTCAAAGAAGAATAAATGACAGAAAGGAAAAGAGACAGAGATATGAAAGCTAATACCGTACACACATCTCTATTAAGAGAAAAAGTCAACACAATTATTGTAAAATTACTTACTTCTCATTAAAAAGTTTATCACTTCAATCATCAATCTTTGTCTCTGATCGGCTACGCAGAAACAAAAATGAATGCAAGCCTTCTATAATCAAATTTAAATTACAAAATTTTTTGTTTATAGACAAAACATAGATTGTGCACGTATTATAATAAATTCATGTTTGTTTATCAAAGAAATATTACATTTATAGCAGAGAGAAAATAGTACTCGTTCAAGTTTAATTCTATAAATATACAAAATAAAAATCAATTTTCAAATAATATTTTAAAATTATTCTGTTTAGAATTATGTAAATATTGTAAATGTTGACAGATAATAGCCTATTTTTCGACCTTTATTATTATTTGTAAATATTTTTTGCCAATTGGATATGAATTTATTATCATTGGAATAAGAATATTTCGATACCGAAACTAATTAAAATAAAAATAATAATTTTCTTGCAAAACTGTACTTCTACTCAATTACACTTATTAAGATTTGCAGCCTGATAATGCATTCTCTCTCCCTCCTCTTCCCCCTCCCCCCCCCTCTCTCTCTCTCTCTCTGTCATAGATATATATATATTAGCGATTGCAATTACTTATCAACTATTTTTATCGGTGCCTTCTTATAACGCCTCGACCAGACTAAAAAACTACAAGAAGATGCCACAATTGTAGCAATGAGAGATGCATTAGATCATTAGATGCACGTAGGAAGGGGAGGGAAGCAACAGCCTCCTCCTCATAAATTTCCTTTTTTTTTTAGTACAAAAATAGATTTCGGGCACAAATCGCGCAGCCCCGTGCAGGGAACGATATTCCAGGTCTGCGTTAATAAAATAACCGAATTTAATATCATTATGCCTATCGGAAAAATAATGTCGGGTTTTCGTGGACGTGAAATTGTACATTTCTCACTTTGACGGATGCAGAATTTTTTTATTACTTTTCTCAAAGTTATAATACCGTAGATAAGCGAAAATTGCATTATCGTAACATCCGAAGACATGAACGAATGCAGCGAACGCAGGATGTGCAGAGAGCTAGTATGCCAACTACCACATTGACTTACAGTAATTATAATCGTATATAATACAACAATGTAAATTATAATTAGTAAAGTACATACTATGAAAGAACGATGTAATTCTGTCTTTAATTGGCAAATTTGTTACGACGTTTCAATAATCATGTCGGGCGCAGCCCGACGTGAAAGTAAGAAAACGTAATTTCGCGGCGAGACTGCGCGAAGTCGCCCGATCGAAGAACAAGAATCGCCCGTTGAAAAAAAAGGGCGAGAGCTACATTAAATCTTTTATTATCTCGGAACACGCTCAATAATAACCGATAGTCTCAAGTTGTAAAGAAATGCGAACTCGTATCCTTTTACCGCGATGGAGGCTTTAATGGCGCCTATAAAAGCGTATTCTTTACTGCAACGAAAGACGACAATGTTCTTCAATGTAAAATACTGGGAAATAAGTCTCACATTAATCAAATGCTCTTTCGCGATTCCTTTGTATTCAAGAATATTACACGACGGGTAAGCCCAGTAATTAAATTATAATGTTCAATCGAAGCAACAATTCTGGAACTTTATCGTTTACGTAAGGAGACGAGGAAGAGGATACGAGCTCGTCCTTGAATCTGTATTTTTTTTTATACATATATCGCAACTCAACGAGCGATCGCGACTGTTTTCCTTTCGACGATTTGCGTTGCAAGAACTTATAAAGGCCAGAGAAAACGTGATTATTTTATCGCAATGAATTTTCAAAGTGTAAAAAAGTTCTGTCATTATCTTTTTACCTTGTGGCATTATCATAATTCGTCGTACATTGTCATCAATTGCAGTTGCGTCATACGAATAAGATTGAAAGAAGTTGCTCGTCGAGTTGCCAATATCGGGTGTATAAAAACGAAGGAAAAGCTCGCGTCGAGCTCGCGTTGATTACGTCTACATTAATTTAACGCGTATTAAATCGATAATAATCGTTAATCATGCTGTTGACCGTTGTTGCGCGCGTACCACGATCATCGAAACGAAAGAACAAAAAAACGCAGAATCGAGAAGGAAAACGTCGCGTGAGTATGTCTTCTCTAATTTTATATTATACTCGCTTGTACTAACAATAAGTCTCCCTAAGCTCCCTCCGATAATCGTGTTCCTCCTTGACAAGACGAATCGCAAAGTCTCGATGAGAGAGAGGAGGCGCATTTCCGAGTAATTACAAAGATGCGCGAGGAAAGCGCTAAGTGGATCAAGGCGGTGTCCTTGATCCGTTCGATTGTCAGACAATGCAAAAATTAATCATTTGCGCGCACTTCTCATCTACATATAAAATGTTCGTCTCTAAGGAAAAGAAAATTTCAGAATGTAACGATATAACGTTATGTAAAATCCATTGAAGCATGCGGCAAGAAACTTTATGTAATTGTAGAGAGTTACGGAGTTAATCGCATATCCTTAGCGTATTTCATCTCGAGTGAAACATCATCATGCCGAATAATGTTCGCACGGGGATATTACATCGGCGAGGAGTGCATAAAACTTTTACACGCCAGCGCTCTGGCGTTGATATTGTCGATTCTCCTCGCGTAAACGCAAAACTATTGTATTACATGATTATACATTCCACTTCTGTATTTATTCGACGCGGCAATCGCCTCGCTTATTATCGGGCATCGGGCCACGATCGACTCAGCGCACCCTCGGCTCGCATCGAAAAACGTTTCGTCATTACTTATACTGATACAATGTAACTTATATTTTATATATATATATATATATATATGTATATATGTATATATATATATATATAAAAGTTTATCGAGCATGATATCTGTAACCATATCCGCGTTCCTATATCGAAGAAAACGGAAAAAAAAACTAGAAGAGAACTTCAGACTCATGCTTTCGCAATGAATAAAGGAGAAAGGGAAAAGAAAAGCCGTATGCGGCTTGTGTTTTACAGGAGTGTGAGTGTATCTGGTGAATACTTTTATACGTTTACACGTATGTATGTGTGTGTGTATGTGTGTGTGTTTGTGTGTCAATATGAGAGTTGACCTCGACGTAGCACTAATAAATTCTTTACCCGTCGTGAGCCCAGAGAATCTAAGGACTCAGCTCTAAAGATACGCTACATAAGAAGATTAAACCGACGAGAAGTGCAACATTAACGAAATATCGATAGAAATTTATAATGTATAATATATATTATTTATATTTATATATATATATTATGTATATGTATATATAATCATATATTAATCCATTCGCGTTCAATATATATATTATATATACTCTCTGAAAGGCGACAGTAGAGAGACTACTGAAATAAATGCATAGGTATAATAACATACGCAAAGAACGAAGACACTGATTTTGAAATTTCTCTTTTGCCAGTCGTATTATTTTTCCCGTATTTTCTTTGTAGAGTACGTGTACAAAGCATTCCTTTTCCACGTGCTATTTCTCCGTTCGTCAGCTTTGTCCTTTGCTTGCAACAACTATACAGATTCGTTCGATGAATCTCCCACCATCTACACTATCTGTTTTAATTTTTCCTATTCTTTACAACGTAAACAACGCAACAGACGATCGGTAACTGTTTAGAAATACATCGAAGAATCATGTGTAAATTCCTAATGAGATCCAAAAATAACAGAGTCCCAAAGTTTCATTTTTGTCATGAAAATGCTACAGTAAGATTCAGAAATAGAATTAAAAAAGAGAATGAAATTGATAGAGAGTGAAAGAGAAGGATGAGAGAGAAAGCGAGAGAGAGAGAGAGAGAGAGAGAGCTGAATGATAAAAAGAAAAGTGAATAAGGAATGAAGTGAAGAATGGGTACAAGTCTAAGGAAAAAAAAATATTCGCTTAAATGTGTTGCACAAATTCCGGATTGAGATACGAGAAACCCATAAATTCCGTCTGGTCCAAATTCATCATGAATAGCTTATCCGTAGGAGTCAAATCTGTCTTCTCCGAGGTGAATTGCTTGTCGAAATTACTCACGTCCTTGCGATGTTGCTGTACAAACAAGAACACGTCGTTTTAGACATTTTTCAAAAATATTCCACAGTGAAAATACTTACAATTTTTGGCTTAAATGGTGGCTGCACCTCGCGATTCTCTATCTTCTCCCAATCGATACGCCGGAAAAATGCATGGCTTCGCACGTCGTCCTCGCCGCGCATTCCGCATCCTAGTCTCTTGCTCGGGTTCTTCGTGAGAAACTGAGCAACAAAACGAATTTTACGCGTGAGCTAAAAATTTTTTCAACAGCAGCAACGTATATCATCCGTACCTCGCACATTCAAATAAATTACTTTTGTTAGAAATTTTCATTATATCACACGTCAATTTTTAGAATTATTCACAAATCCATAGTATTTACGTTGAAATATTCATAGAAATGTCATTTAATTATCCAATATTGAAATTCAAGACATTGCGTTCAGTTCCTTCCGATATTTCCACTAAAGAAAAATCTACCTCGAGTTCTCTAAAAAGTCCTTCAGAATATATTTAAATAAATCCGAGACTCTCTGTATATTGTACAAGCGTCTAAACTTATTTAAAATTCCAGGAAGCTGTAGAGAGATAATACGGGCGCATAGAAGACACGCGTACCGCTTTACAAACTTCTTTGGCTTCTTTAGACAGACTCTTCGGATAACTGACGTTGTGGTCCGTAATCGCAGAAAAAAGTTCATCCTCATCCTCGCCGTCAAACGGTGGCTGACCTACTAACATCTCGTAGAGTAATACACCGTAAGCCCACCAGTCCACGGATTTCCCGTAGGGTTGATATAGGATAATCTGCGTAAAGATTAAAGAAATTAAACAAGCCCCGGCAGTAAGACAGTACCGAAGTTCCAGCTTCACTTATTAAGGCGGCAGGATACTTTAAATAAAGATTTTTTTTTGCTTGAATTGCAGGAAAAGTATAAATACAATCTACTTGTAATTTGGCATTTTATTAATACATATGTTAAACTTGTTTGTATGTTTCAAATTTTATTTAAAAATATTAATCTCTCGAAGAAATACAGTAACCCGCGTAAAACGTGCACAAAAAACGGTGTACATGATTCCGCCATTTTGGTTATTCTGAAACAAAAAAATCGAAATAGCTTCATAAATTAAAATGTACTCCCTATCGCGTGACCGAGCTTTATTTCATTTTTTTTTAATTGATGGAAATAAACATGTTTAAATTTTTGACACATTTTTTGACATTATAAATGTTATTGTATTTTGGAAACTGAAAATGTTATCAACAAAATCGTCGGTCATGCAATAGGGAGTACATTTTAATTTATGAAACTATTTCGATTTTTTGTTTCAGAATAATCAAAATAACGGAATCATGTACACCATTTAAAAGTGCAAGTTTTACGCGGATTGCTGTATTTCCTCGAGAGATTAATATTTTTCAATAAAATTTAAAACATAACAAGTATAATATATGTATTAATAAAGTGTCAAATTACAAGTGAATCGTATTTGTACTTTTCTTCCAAATCCAAACTCAAAAAAATCTTTATTTTTCAGGTTGGTCAAAGTATCTTACCCCCTTAAATATTCTAGAATTTGGCGAAAATATACAACGCATTTTTTGCGATATTTAAAGTCAATCTTGTGATAAAATAATAAAGATTTCGTGCTAATATGTATAACATTTTTAAAAAATAAATAATTTCTATTGAAGTTTCAGGAGCAAAAATAAGTAATATATTTTAATAAAATAAGTAATAGATTTTATCTATCGTTCAATTTCAAGTTGATTGTACTAGAGCAGAAAAAACTTTAATTTGAAGCTTAGAGTTAGAGTTACTTGGATACAAAATGTTGAAATTAGAAAAGTTGTGAAATAAGATAATCCTTCTGCACATTTCTGTCGAGGAAAAATTGATTTGAAATTTCGCAAAGAACGACAGTATATATCCGCGTCGCTCGCGCGCCAGTATTCTGCAACATCTTGTTCATACAAGATCCCTGTTTAAACATTCACCTCGGGCGCTATGTAATCTGGCGTGCCGCAGAAGGTCTTGGTGGTCTTGTCACCGGTGATGCCTTCCTTGCACATGCCAAAGTCCGCAATTTTTATGTGCCCGTCCTGATCTAGCAAGACATTGTCGAGCTTGAGGTCGCGATAGACGATGCCGCGCGAGTGCAGGAAGAACAAACCGATCGCTATCTCAGATGAGTAAAATCTGCAAACGTGAAAAGAGACGTGTGTTAACTGTGAAGCGCAAGGTCGACGTACATACGTATATACTCGCCGTCGAGACGAATCGCGATTCTAAGATTAAGATTTATGTGAAACTGCGCGGAACGCACGCCGCGCCGTAAATGCGGAAGAAAATAATGAAATCGCGATATCACGATCGCGATTATTAATGAGCAAAAATTAAGGTCAGGATGATGACGACGGCGAAGTGCCATGCGCGTACGTCCGCCTCGGCGAGACACATCTCTCGGGTACAATCGGTTTTCATTTCGTATTCGGAACGTGTTGAGAAAGTTCGACAACGTGAATCGCTCGAGAGTTCCCGTCCTCGACGTTTTCCCACGTCGTCATCGTCGTCGTCTCTCACGGCGCTTTAATAGAGTTAAGGATATCGATCCGCAAGTTAAAGCGGAGCACGTTCATGAACACTAAAATACTCACACTGCCACCGGCTCTTTAAATTTGCCACACTGCTGTATTTGGTACATCAGATCGCCGCCGTTCACGTATTCCATCACGAAGTACAGACGATCCTGAAGCGGAAAGCAGAAAGCGGATCTTTGTAAAGCAAGCGTTTTAGTTAATCTTTCATTGCGTTTCGCATCGTTCATGTATAAGAGAGTTTACATGCTATTTGCTCAACGCTTCTTATTGAAGAAATTTTAATAATATAGTATTAATAATGTAATATAATATTAATAATTTTAATAATATATTTTAATAATAATAAGAAAACTTAACAAGAGCGGGTTATTTTGAGAAGACGAGTGAACAAGTGTTTTTTTTTTTAGTAATTTTAAATATATATGAATATACTTTGGTTTAATGGAATTTTTATAACTTCTAATTAAATATATTGAAGTATTTTAATCAACTCTCTTCTAAAAATTACATGATGAAAAGATTTTGGATATAAGAAAAAAATAAATAAATTAAACAGTTGTACGTGCAATTTATATTGATCTAATTAAATGACTAATTCAAAACTGCATTTAATCATAATCGGAAAAGTAAGCGGACGAATTACAAAGAAAAGTGCTGTGTGTACCATTGTCTGAAAACAAGAATGCAATTGCACCAAGAAGGGCGGTTTGCTCGAGAGCGCGAGCACACGTTTCTCGACCATAGTGCACTCCACATCGTCGTCCTGTATAATGATGTCCTTCTTCAAGATTTTAATGGCATACAGCTCATCGGTCCCCTTTCTCTCCGCCAGCAAGACCTTGAATTAATTGATTCTGTCGAAATGCAGCCAATTGCGGGGTAAAAGCAGCCGTTTCTCAAGATTGTTAAAACTTACCTTGCCGAAGCTACCTTTGCCAAGTACCATTAAGAAATGGAAGTCGCTAGCTCGTATCAGATCGCTCTTGCCCATGTTGTGCGGCACATCTTTATCCTGGGTCGGGTGTGTCTTTTTCGTTACCGAAGTTTTCTAAATCAAGTCAGCAAAAGGCTCGCGTATAAGTCATGCCAAAACTGGACAACCGTTATTTAAAATACAAAATAAGAAACAACTTTGGATATTATTTACCTGAATTTACCGTTATTTTTATCGAAAAGCTAATCAGTTATTTTAATTAAACAGACTATTTCAAAGTGAAACCTTTTCATAAATTTAATTCCTTTGTATCGAGCAATGAATAGCAATGTGCTTATTTTGTATTTTAAAAATAAATCCACGAATCACACATTGTCCAGTAAATAAATACCCGCATTTTGGTTTTAAGCTCGGCGAGGTCGACGCCCTCCTCAGGAACAGGTACATTGTAGAACTCTCCCTCCTCTTGAGTAAGGAGCTTGAACCACCCACTTGCGGGCGCTTTAATAAGCTCCGATATGCCAAAGGATAGGGATCCCATAAAATCATTTCTGGATGTTCGATCCCAATCCCATACTTCGATCAACAGCCGCCTGTCTTTATCCTCGGGTTTGAGGTCGCTAATAGTAAAAGCCAGATTGCTAAAGCGCTATTTTATTTCATGGGGATAGTAATTCTTGCAATCTCCCCTAATTCAATCTCAAGACATCCCTTTCCTTGTGATTTGTCATAAAATAGAAGGCTTAATAACAAATTATTTATGTATATAAAGCTTAAAACAAATTCTACGCATGTAGAGATGTAAATAGAAAAAAAACAAATTGGTTTTTTTTTTCATTTTTTTTAAAGAAAAAAACATAAGCCTCGTTTTTCTCAAAATTTTGTTTTTTTAGCTGTCTATTTAATGCTATATTTTGCTTAATATAAGTTAATTTTTCATGATTTTTTATTTTATAGATAGTTTTATAGATTTAAATTATCATCATTTTAACCTTTACGCAGAACGAGAAAGCCAATATATTGATTCTGAAATATATTTTGAAGCAAGAACTTCAATGAATAATTATAATAAATTCTACTTAAGGAAAAGCTGTTTAGAAAAAGAATTGAAAAGATTCTCCTTCTGTAAAAGTTAAATGTAGATCACATTAAAATTAATTATATAATTATATAATTACTATTTATAATTAATTAGTCGTGCTATCGGAATTAGAAAAAAAACCAATTGGTATTTTTTCAATGAAAAACACGTTTTTTCTAATGTTTTGTTCTATTAGAAAAAAAAAACTTTTTTACATCTCTATACGCACGCTAATACTTATTAAAATCTTTTACGTAATATATTTTCTAATTCAAAAGCCATTCCTGCCAAAATCAAATTTTCCTGATTAATTTATTAAAACAATCTATCACTTTAACTTACATACCGAAGCTCGTCAAGCTTATGAAGTTTGGAAAGAAACATCTCAAAATTGAAACTTCGTTAGAGGGACATTTTAATTCTCAGAAATAAAGATCTAATTGTCCGATGCGAACTCGGTTCTCGATTAGCGGACGAACAAAAACAACTTACAAGATGATTGTCTCGTTCCATTCTGGATTTAAGTTTGACTTGATTGTCTTTGTTTTCTTCTTCACGTTGTCCGAATCCGGGATTAGCTTCAGCTTAACGTAAGGATCCGATAGCCCATTCGGATCCATCGGAATGAGATTTCGTCCCTCTCGCACTGCGAATGAACAAATCGATCTTTCGGAAAGGATTCATGAAGAGAAAAATACTCGGTAGCTTCGAAGCATGTACTTATCCGGTTTTATATGTATAAAGTACTTCGAGAAAGGAGTGTTATTTTCCGATTGTTAAAAAAATTTTCGCAAACGTGTGTCGTAAACAAATTGCGAGATGCACTAAAACTTATCAAATATTAATTGTAAACATATATAATATTTTATTGTTTTCCTTTTGATTATCGTTTGAAATATTTATTTATTTTTAAACTTAATTCATGGTATGTATATAATAGTTCTCAAACTATTTAAAATTAGACGTAGCATATGGAAAACAATAAAATATTACATACGTTTACAATTAATATTTGCTTGAATAAAGTAAAATCTCACTTTTTATTAAGCTTCTTTTTTGAAACACCCTACATCACCTACATCAATCCTTTTTAAATTGCCCGAAAATCATTAATATAATTCCCACTATATTTTACGCCAAATATATGGGTCTGACATTTTATAATATGTAATTAATATCCTACTGGCTGGAGGTAAAACGTGACTGAGAAGAATGTAATTAAGGAGAGAAAAATCGCGTTTTGTTTTGCACGAAGAAACCTCTAATCCGTTTTATCGCTAATTTTAATTAAACCTCCAGGACACGGCAGTAATATCCTGGTAACCCGCTCGGGCGCGCCATGAATGAGTTTGAAGAAACTAATTTTCGAGATAATCGACAGGTGATAAGAGCTTCGAAGCAATCGATACGCCGCGGCCGTTTCTTCGCAATGCTTATCGAGTCATTTAGATGCTGCAATACGCGGCGAGATGATATTGCCATGGTATTTTATGAGTTTGTTGCGAGATATTGCGTAATCCGTAAACGATAATACCCCGCTTAATCATCTCTAGCTTTGTGTTGACGTGCAAAACTTATTATGAAAAAGAGCTAAGGTAAAATTTTATTTGAATTTATATTCATCGTGATATTTGTACTTCTCCATTTTATGTCGCGTGAAAAATAATTCTGCAAATAACATTTAACTGTATTAAAAACATTTTACATTAATTTAATAAAATTGTGCAACAAACGTTATGCAGCTTTCAAAATAAATCATATATTTGCAAATTGGCATACCGTATCTTTCATTTTACATGTGTAAAATGTAAAGCATTTGTACGAATAATTTGTCGTCGAATGTCTAATTTTTTTTTTATAAAATATGATGCCATGCCGGCATGTACCTATTTATATGAGTAAGTCTCAGTACAAACAAAGGTAAAATACATATTCGCTTTTTTTTTCGTTCTTTCTTTTTAGTCGTAAATATGATGCAAGTATATCTTTGAGAAGGGTAGGCAGGTTGCTACATAAGAAAGATTTGCTTAGATTGCTTGTTAATTATTGTCAAATTTCTGTAACTTAAATTCCAATTAAGCTATTCGCGGAGCAAAATGATTAGCGAATATACGAGATATCTGATGGTACAATTTAGGTTCGCCAGGGTTCTCTCTCTGCGTAACAGCATCACCCTCGGTGAACCAATTTGACGAGAGCCATGGAAAATTTAATGCATTCTAGTCGTGACGAATTTAGAGGATAGCGATGGATATCGGCGCGTTAGTGCCGGTTGCGGATAATTACGCTCCCAGGTTGTAACGGCATTCAGGGTTATTACGTCTTTACGATAATAACGCCCGTGCTCATCTGGCCCTTAGAAGGTTCAATATATCGCGCGCGATCCTAGATAACGACCAATAATAACTCCGATGCCGTTGTTACATGTAACGTCCTCATTTATCCGAAATGGTCATCCATGAACGACACGACGGCAATGACATTGTGCGGATTTTATTAAATCGGACACTCAAAAAGAGAAGGCTTCCTAATTAATTTTAACGAGCGAGAATATTCGTAAAGAGCCTCGATAGTAAAGAGCTACTAATAAAGAGCTATTAATATCGCGCCGTTTAACGATCGCCTTCCCCTTCACATCGTCTATCTTTATCTCGAATAATTGTTAGAAATTCGTTTTGCTGCAATCAGCGATCTAAGCATGCCTAATTAATTTATTTATGGTAGACCCTCGTCAAAGACGTCAAAACAATGATGTTTTTTTGATTGCGGAACGATCTCGTCGTAAAAACGACAGTGTAAACATGTCACGAAGATTCAATATGAGACGCATTTCGGTACTCTCTAATTGATAATAATTTAAACCGAAAATCTTTTTGCGGCATAATCAAATATACAGATGCGTCCATTAATTAAATTAAAAGTCCGTTTTGTATATTAAATTAAAAGTCTGTTTTGTATCTTTTCGTATATTATATTAAACAAACCAAACATTATTTTTTTCAATATTATTTTATTATTTTATCTGCGTAGAAATTGTAAAAAGATTAAACATTTTTTATTTCATTATTAAATGAAATACTAAATAAATTAGCAAACAAAGAGATCCTGTTAGAAAATATATATTATTGATTAATACGTCATGATAATATTACAAGCAAAGTAGTGTAACTTTCAACATATTGTTTTAGATTTTTAGATTTTTCCCTTTGAATCATATAAAGACATCAAAAGAAAATAATTATATTTTATATTAAATACTTTTCTAAACTTTTTTGTATCACGGAGAAAATATTTTATTGCATATTCCTGAAAGTACAGCTTTTGCATAAAATGCTGCCATAAATCGTATAATTACAATACTAATTTTTAGTCATCAAATCTGTTATGCGTAATGTTATATAATAATACTATAACATAATTTTCTTACGGTATAGTAATTTAAATAATATTTACTTTAATTTATCTAAAAATCTAGAATAGCGAAGAACGAGAGAGTTTGTTATTATCGTATCGCATAATCAAGTATAAAAGTTATTAATGATAACTGCAGAAATGAAAACTATAAAAATAATACAAATAACATAAAATAAGAAAAAATATAAAATATCAAACAATCATATAAAATGTCAAACAAATCAGTAGCCCATTGACAAAAATTCTTAAATCCACTTGAAATTTGTTTAGCAAGAGCGAAAAAACTTATATTAATTTTTTATAATTTTTGTTATTCAAGCTACCAATATGATCTTTCTTTGAAAAATTAAAAAAATTCATTATTTTAGTTACCAAAAGGTATATAGCATGGTATGAGAAATACAACACACAATTTTTATTTATTAAAATACAATGCACGTTGCTGGTTTTGTAGATGATAAAAGTATTTAGCTGATTTTCGAACTGCAATGTCCGCCACATTTTAGATGCAAAATCAATTAAATCTTAGAGTAATTATTAAAATAAACAGAATTTTTATAATTTTAAAACATTTTAATTACTCTATTAATATTAAAAAGGATTTCTATATTATATTCCCAAACTCTATATCCTAGTTATTTATTGGAAAAATACAATTTTTTTTCTCTTTTATCTTTGTGTCAAATTCAAATAAAGCACAAAACATAGAGGAAAAAATTACAAAACAAGTTTCATAAAAAAAATAAAAATAAAAACAGCACTGTCGCATTTGGAACAGTACAGAGCAGAGATTTAACTTTTTTTTACAACTCAACCCACTTTTCTCTTTTGACTTTGTTTTAAATTATTTTTACAACGTTTTTACAACATTTTTAAAACGTTCAATTTGTAACTAAGGAATTAAGAAATTCAAGGTTTCTAATTTTTTAATATTTTTAATATTTTTGGAGCTGTTTTTGTCTATCAACTACTCAAATATAATTGTATAAAATATAGTTTAACTGATTAATTGATTAACTAGTAATACTGAAATAATTGTGTAAGTCTAAAAGCGTGAGAGAGAGAGAGAGAGAGAGCTCATAAGTTTTTTAAGATAGGAAAAAAACGATAACAGTATAGAAACAAAATTTAATTTTAAACCTACCTTCTATGGAAAGTTTGCTACCGGGGCATGTGATGTGCAGGTGTATACGACCACGTCTTTCGGTGTGATCGCATCCGCATAGATTCGGCACGCTCTCCTCGCACCTCTTGTGCACGTTCATGTCGCATGCTATGTCATCAGATTATTATCGATTATATCATCATCGATCATCTCTGTTTCTCTTTATGGTGCCGCGAAAAAATATCAATTTGTTGTTTCGTTAATTTTCAACCGACTAGTGAAATCGCAGCTGTCGCTCGAATTACACAACGGGCTGTCTCGTTCGTCCATTTTAAATATTCTTAAATTGGCGATATTTCTTCCGAGATCTTAGGAGCTTAAAGTTTTTGAGCGCAGCTGCGGTTACGCATACGTACACGTGGGAGATTTATGGATCAAGGAGATAAATGAGGTATTTATTTTGAAAGCGGCGCGCGTATCACATTTTAAAGAAACGTTTCAAACGTTGTTACACGTCTTTTAAAGCCGACTTCTTAAATTATGACTTGACATCTAGCCAGTAAGACAAAAACCGTTATAATTTCAATTACAGAAAATAATGTTGATCCGTCACAATAAAAAAAATATAACGATAAAAATTTCAGATATCTACATATGTAGATAAAAACATGTTTTTTTTTAAATATTAAAAACATGTTTTTCTTATTAAGAATAATTGTAACGATTGTAGCATTGCATTTCGCATTACAGCATTATCTACTAAAGTCGCTTTCAAAATAATTCGCTCGAATATACTTTAGAAGTTGAACATCGAGACGATTCACATTCCAAAATACGGGAAAGGAGCACTTCGCTCTTTTTCATGTTGATGAGACTGGCATCTATAAGTATTGAGATGGGAACCGATGTGAAACGGATGAATAGAATAACAGAGCGAATCGAATTTTAAAAAAGTCACGGCCCAGAAGACGAGCGCGATGGCAATACGACGGCAAGTGCGCTTCCTGGCAATTTAAAGACGGTTCGTGCAAAAATTGAAATACAGCGTTTTTATGAAAATATGCGATTCGCTCTCCGATTCCATTCATCTGATTTTATTGTGAATCGAAGCTATTCGACAATGAAATAAAGTCATTGTACATTATGAAGGGAAAAAAAGATTTTTATATAAGCTATGGGGATGATCTCATTTCTTGTTGGAGTTACTACATTCCCACGCGTACATATGTAAAATATTCTACAAGATCTCTCGCCGTTTAGCACACGGAGACCTCTATTATTGTAATGAAAATTCCGATACAAATGGTAAATAGCGACGTGTATGACTGTGTACAGATACATGTCAACGAAAAGCTAACTGCGGATAACACGAATGATAATCACGCAAGTTTCAACACATAGTATGCAATCAAGAAGTTCGCATGTTTGCGAGGGAAAGGTAATACGATTACTTGAATTCACGCGTCGATAAGTGAACGCTGTAAATCTACGTAAATGTTATATATATGTATGTATAAAGATTACATGCATGCACGACAAACATTATCCATGTGTGTATATGTATACATATGTATGTGAATTCGTATATATCGTGCATCAGTGCGTAGAACACAAAAATACGTACATATAGTGAAGTTCTTATATTTATGTATAAAGATATGTCATCTTTTTTTTTTTACACTTTTTCAGATATTCATTATGTTCGCAGAACAAGTCTCAAAAGGAAAATAATAAAAAGAGGTGTTGAAGAAAACAAATAAACTACTAACTAACGTAAATTCTCTAATAAGTAAGCGCTGCTAGAGTTATACGCAGCTAAATAAGGAAACTTCATTGTTCACTTAAACCTAAAGACTTTACCTTTCTTAAACTCTTAACTTAAAATTTAATTATCAAGTTAACGTTCAGATTAAAAATTAAAAACTTGAATCGAACGGCTCCTTTGGAGATTTTCCTGTGAAGAAATCGATTTTAAGGCGGTCGAAGGAGAGCCGTCGTTAAAATTAAAGTCGGAGAGAGGTATCGAGAACGATCCGTAACAAATTATTAATCTAATTATTGTAGATATAATTCATTGAGAATTTCATTGTATGTACGCTTACGTATCATATGTACAATCACTGCAATCGCAATTCATACTACATTAATTATATGTATTATTATTCCATTTTAATAATTAGGTGTATTAAGTTTAATAATTACTCATCCAAGAGAAATGCTGCGCTAAATGTGGTGTAATATATACAATCTATACATATGTAATACACTGGTGGAGATGCGTGTGACGGCGCATCGGTGGTGTGGGTGGCGGGTGTTCCGCAGCACCCGGCGAGATGCACGGCACGCGACGCGGGGGTTAGAATGCGCCGTGTGAATAAGCGGCGAGTGAATAGGCGAAGAAATGAAGATAGAGAGAGTGGTATATTAAAATGCGTTTCTGCTCGCGCTTTGTCGTCGGGGGATAGGCACAAGACGGTCGCCGTTCAGTCACGGCGGAGAAACCGAAGAAAGAAACCGAGCGGCGCGCCAGCAGTAGTACCAGGTGTGGTGCAATGTGTAAGGCAGTCGTGTGATAAAACACAATCAAAAATGCACCAAGGTCGAAAGTATACCTACATGAGCTGGCCGATATACATATACGATCACATTAATATTCTATTGTACCGTTGAATACGAATTACTATGTTATACCAAGCAACATATACTCGTTCGAATCGCGAAGTGACACACAGTCGATTGGGTTTCCCTGTACGGTTGAGCGATCGTATACGAAAGATGTTCCATGCGTTTAGGGGGTGTCTCTAAGCAGGCGAGGGATTCCTGCCGAGATGCCGGATGCCGCTTTCTCTTATCTCTTCGAAGGAAAAACGTATATGCAAACGGCAGGTATCTCATCGCGTCACGACGTCCGGCGATACGTTTACCGCGCCACTTCTCGCCGCGTGTAAAATTCACGGCGAAATACATACATCATAGTGTCGCCCGTTGCCCGGTTTTCTGTGTCAGTACGGCGTGCAATCGTGCATCTCGTCGTCTGAAAGCTTTTCCACAGAGCTTCGCAAGACGAGAGGCCGACGGTGAGATATATAGCGATGTACACACAAGCGCGCTTCGAACGTGAGGTGGCGGATCTTCACGACGACGGCGCGCGGGGGGGACTTCTTTCAAGTGCATCGAGAAGGATGATTACGCGGTCTAAAGCCCGTGTAAAACCCGTGTGGCGCGAATGTCGAAGCGCAAAAAGTGAACCACACTCGAGTGAAGGGCCCTGATTTTTAAAGTGAGATTTTCTGCCGACGGTTAACGACAGATACGCTGGTAAGCGGCATGATTACGTGCGTTCCATATTTTTCAGAATGATCTTCAATTCAATTGAAAGTGTCTTCCGATCATTGAAAGCGATATGATTTTAGAAAATTCGAATCTCTGTTTGAATGCTATAAAATATCAGAGAAATATGATCTCTATATTTATTTATAACTAAAGTATTAGCGAAGATTAAACCCATCGAAATTGTATCTTATATAGTTCACATTCCGATCAAAAATATCGTAAATTAAATATTATGTTTTTCTCCCGCAAATTTCAGACATATTAATATTTATATTTAGATAAAAATTAAATGATTATATATTTTTTTTCTTAGCCACGAAACTTTGACAGCTTTAATCAAATCTTGCTAAAAAAGAACGAGCAATCTAATTAAAATTTTTAATTTCTTTGTTTCATTTTCACGGTATAATATAAAATAATAATTGAAGTTATCTTATCAAAATTCTGCATTTAAATTCTTTATAACATAGTTAAAAAGAAAGATATTAAATTAAAATAATACATTCTAAAAAGGATAAACGAAATATATTTATAGCTTCAGAATTTCAAAATAAATTTAACGTTTTTTTGAAAAAAAATGTCAAATATTAAAAATAAAGCCATTTTTAACGTATTGAAATTCAATTATTTCAGAAACCTGATCTGATTGATAAAATTTGACTTGCGACATCGGTTTCAATATTTAAAAATAAATTACACTTTGCTTGGTTTAAGATACTTTTTGGATATAAACTATATAATGTAATTATTACAATGCATCGTTTTTGTTGAATTTAAAAGGCATAATTTTTTTTGTAAAAAATATATAATTTCAAAAAGTCTATATAACGCAATATATTTTCTCACAGTATATAATAAATGTTCCTCTTTGTCGATTCTTGAATGGTTTCTGTCTAACAAAGTTAGCAATGAAAAACGGTTGACCACATTCGTTGGGTTTCCGCGCTATTCTATAATTAAATTTCTATAATCAAATTAATTGCTCCGATAAATCAAGCTCAACAGACTCTTCTATTTGTTAAACGTATATAGGAAATTCCTGTACGGTTTCATCACAGATTGTCGTTGTTCATGGCACGTATAAATATGCTTGCACCACGACATATATATTTGCGATGTATCTTCAAATAAAAGACCGCTACATCGCAATTTTAGAACGGCTTGTTTGACGACTCGAACGGTTTGTTTGACGATCAAAGCGGCAAAAAAAAAAAAGAACAGGTTGTTTTCTAGTTGAAAAACTGAGCGACAATACGTGCGTTATTACCTTGAAGTGTTAGCTAAATAATGTTCGTTGACATTTATTCGACTTTCGACAATCGTAATGGCGTAAAGTCTGTCGCAATCGCGAAAACGACAAATTAGAGAAACTTGAGAAAATAGAGAGCGGCGCGAGTGACACTACTTTATGATCGGAAATCATTCTGGGAGAAATGTCTGTGTCACAAAGAAAAGTTATACATAAAAGTATTTCCATAACTTTTCGGAATAATCTTGGAGAATAAAAAACTTATACAAAAATTTAAAAAAACAAATGGAGTAATTATAACATGATTTGATTAAACATTTCCTCAATTTTGTCGAAAGTACTTCCAAAGAATTTATTATGTTTTGTAATTCTTTATAAATTTATATAAAATTTACGCAAGATCCACTGCATAATTTCGCGTTAGATTCTCCTAGATGTCGATGATCGGTTCGTAAATTTAAAACTACGCCTTAAGGCATCCGTCCGTTTTGGGCAATGTGTAATATTTGATCGAGCGAAATGTTGTTGAATAAACAGGTTCTCGAACAAATGATCCCGAATCTACAGTCATCCGTCAATACAGATATCGAGTGCTGGAGATACGAAATTTCGAGTCACCTAATCCGCGCATTTCCAATGCTTGTTTTCCCGGGCGACAAAGAAACTTCAAGAAATATATGTTCTGAAATCTTCGAAAGTCGATGTTCTAAAGCCGCCCCACCTGGGTTCAATTCAACATCTATTTCCATCCGATATCCCGACGCAAATATTCAATCAATTTTGTTTGACATGTTTTCTTACTCAAATCTATCGTGTTTTTAAGAAAAATATTTTGTCATCTTTTTAGCTATAAATAAAATTTGTGTCAATTGAAAGATTTTGTGAAGAAAAAAACAATGTATACAGAATTATTCAGTTTGATAATCTACCACTTTCAAGAAATCATATATTTTAGCGAAAATAGCGCAAATAAAATCCTCGTAAAAATAAATTTAATTTCAAACTTAATTTAATTTCAAACTTAATTTAATTTCAAACCATTTATTATATATAAATAAATGAGTATAAATGATACAGTCTCAGTGAATTAAAAAATAATCGAATCCATTTTAACCGTCTAAAATATAACGAGTAATTATTATACTCTGTTTTATTTTACTTATATGTAACAAATAAAAAAAAGTTTTGCTAATAGTGCTAATAATTGCGCAATTTGAAAGTTTAAACCATTGAGTGAAAGTTAATGTTAACGGCTAATCAGCGATCTATCTACGCTGATTCTAGGAGTATCTCTATTCTTTTCGTACCGCTAAATTAGTCACGATTACTTTCGTACCGCTAAATTAGTCACGATTACTTTAAAGCGATTTAACGCACCACGAGATAAAAGTAACAAGGAGGACCTAATATATGTATATCGTTCGAGTATTTTTCTATATTGCTTGTAAGCGCGCACGGCCCTCGTAATCTGAAAAGCTTGCAATTGGGTCTCCGAATAAATGCGCGAAACGAGCGCACCGAGAAGCGCGATATCGATACGTTAGCTATTAATAGCGGTATAACGAATTACCCGTTCGCACCATCGATGGATTTTCGATATTCTTTTTTATCGGCATTTCTCGCTTTGCCCTCCATAATAATAATACCTATACCATCCATTAAAGCGTTTCAGTGAAACCGTAACGCGATTGTTATTGCGCCGCATAACAATTATATATCAATAATGCAACGTCTTTACCCGTACTAATGAATTATATTGAATCAATTATATATATCTTATTGCATATCTCACATTGCCATTTCATTATATCAACACGGAAATCGCGGGCATCCGCTATCTAATATTCCGGGGCTAAAATCGATATCCGAAATTTTGCAGGCCTATCCGTCAAATTGATCGCCCTATACCAAGACAGATATTCGGGCAACCCCAGATGGTCAAATTCCTGTGTAACTATGACGGGAATTGATGGTAATGGTGGCGCAGCGGGATCGATGTGCGAGATATCTGATTGTTTGATAGGTTTGACGTGTTGTTGACGCGCGACTTGATTTCTTAGTTTTTTTTTTTTTTTTAACTACCTGAACACTTGAGTCCCTGATGGGCGATACCGTGAAGCATCGAGCCGCAGTGGTCGCAGAAGGTCGGCGTCAGGTACGTGAAAACCTCCCATTTGTGCTTTTGGCTCGCCTGGGAACAAGAAATAGAGGCCCGGGAAAGCCCGGTCCTTCATTGTGTCTGGATCCGGTGTGTGTGGCGGAGAAATCGAGACGGACGGTGTTGGCGATGTGCCGATCGATACCCCAAAGCGAGGCATCCAGCTCCGGGGCATCCGGGAGGAAAAAAACATTAAGCCCATTCTCTATTTCCCCTTTCCCCCTTACTTAAACCATAAAACTCGTTTTTATTGTCCTTCTCTTTTTTCTTTCTTTTTTTTTTGCGATCTTTTCCCAAAAAGCTGAGATGAGGCAGAAGCAACAAGAGGGAATACGTGCACGTGGACCACGTGATGATGAACATTAAGGATAAGGTTGCACGCGCACGATGAGCGTCGTTAATGAGAGTGTGCCGCACAGGTGCAACTTGTGACTCTTTTACAAGAGCCTAATTCATTACAAGTATCAATACGCGTGTGGATACGACTTATCTAATCTAAACGTATTCTGTATGCGCAAAGTTCCTAACTGGCGCACGAAGCAAACGGTTTTTTTTTTCCTTTCATTCAGTCAATAATGAAATAAATTTACTGTTTGCAATTCGACAAATCGAAAGAAAACTTTCGCTTTGTCGTAAAACTCAAACGGAACTGGCGCAATACAGACAACAATGGCGCGAAATAAATCATTTCTGTGTTTTGTGTTGTAGTCAGAAAATTGACCTCTCGATCATTCTGCAATTCCAAGGAAATAATTATTACAGCACGAATGTTTTATAAATGAAAGCAGTTATCATCATGTACACAACCTCGAAGAACGATGTGCAATCGCACATTGTTAAATTTGAACGCCATATAAATATTCAAAATAACTTCACTTCTCAAGCCGGACTGTATCGCGGACGGAAATACTTTTTAACAAGCTTTCCTAATTGCACGAAGAAAAGTGCAATTTCACGGTAATGTACACGAGAAGGAGATTCAAAACAGCGGAATAATGCACACAATGTCATACGAAAAATTCCCTAACGAGACGTTAATTGTGGAGTCCTGAAAGGTTGCGCGCAACTCGAGGCGTGCATGACGGTCAATTGGAAATTTGTCGTTACTATGAATATTTTCCCTCGCATAAAAGACTATAAAAATCAGTTTCACAAGATATCGACGTGGGAAGACTATCACCAGTTATTATCGAGCCTGTACGGCCAACAGTGGCGCGTTATTCTTAGATCCGTTGCAGGAAAGGCTTTCACTCAGAGCTCTCAAAAGAATATCAGTGGAAAAACGCAGTATAAATTGTAACCGATATCTATTGATGATAAAATCTACAAAATTTCGACTGTTCGATTAAAAATTCCGAACAAAATCTCATGCAATGTAGTATAAAATTGTAATATCAAAAGTAATCTTTAATCTTCAAAAACGTTGAGAAGAATCAACTGCATGTCTATCTTCGCAATTTTTGAAAAATATTTATTATCTATGAAGAATCAGCAAATTAAATGTATAATTAAATAATGTTTCACTTCTTTTCACAAACTAGCGCAAAGTAGGAATTATAAGTACCTGTGACTTCATCAGACGGAAAATTTATCTTAGAAAAATCCTGTATTTAAATCCTTCATCAATCCTGCATAACATAGCAAAAAGAAAGCTATTGAAAAAAAATACATTTTATAAGGTAATGAGCAATACATTCATGACTTTTAATCGGAATTTCAAGATAACTTTAACCTTTTTTACAAAAAAAGTTAAATATCGTAAACATTTTTAGGACGTTAAATCTCAATGATCTTAGAAACTAATGTGCTGAAATTTTTGGCGTGCGATATCGTTTTTAGTATTTGAAAATTTATGAGAAATACCTACTCCGGTTTAAAATAATTTTTTGCTGTAAACTAATATTATATTTTGATCTCAGAATATTAAGCACGAAATTTTTCGATGACTTTTTTGCGATGTAAAAAAAGTATATTTTTTTTTTCCTTTGGAAGTTAGCTCGCAAACGCTTCGTTTAAGAAATATTGACTTCTCAAGTTACAGAACCACAGGAATAAATAATGTCTTAATATTTTGCTCGTTAATGACCTTCATCATTAAAACGAAGGATAACCAAGCGTGTGAAAACATTACATATTCATCAGTTAGCATTGATTTCCTAAGTTACATAAATATTTAAATGAATAATATCAAAAAGAAATTCTAGGTTGATTAACCTAGAATTTCTTATTCTTCTTTTAAATTTGCTTTCTACAATAATCAAAATTATTGAATGTATTGTTCAAAATGGTAGCCTCCAGTCTTGAAATAAGCATTTATAATTATCGACGAGAGAACGAGTGGCTAATTGATACATTTGATAATATTTTTTCACACGCTTGCATCATCCTTCGTTTTAATGATTGAAGATTATTAACGAGCAAAAAATCAAGACATTATTCATTCCTACAGTTCTGTAACTTAAGAAGTCTATATTTCTTAAACAAAGCCTTTGTAAATTTCCAGAGTAAAATTTTGTTTGTTTTAAAATCTTAAATTCATATTTTGAGTTTGGCGATTTAACCCGGGAATTTTCTGTATATGTATGTACTTCTTTATTATTTCTTTATTTATGCATATATGTATGTATTTTTTTTATTATTTCCTTATTTAAATCTCCACTTTTTTTGCAAATAAAGTACAATAATCATTTTTAATTTGATTTTGCATACTGAATAGTGAATCCAAATCTGAATAAAAAATTCAGATTATAAGAATAATAAATTTGGATTGCGCAAAATAGCCAAAATGACCAGAATTAATATTCTTGACCATATTTTTATTTTTTTTGCAAATAAATATTTAGTTTTTGTTTGTATTTACTTCTGAAAAATGAAAATAGTGTTATTATTTTAAGAAATGCTTTTTTGTGGCCTTATTTGTAGCCTTGTGGTGTTGTTATATAATACAATAATTGGATAATTTTATAGCGCGAAAATTAAAGAAATAAGGCAAAAAAGCATTCTTAAAAATATTAATATTTTTAAGTTTTAAAATTTTTATTTTTTAGAAACAGATACAAATAAAAAAATATATATAACGCAAATGAAAATCTACTAAATCCAAGATATACAAAAACTTATAAGCTACTGAATTTTTCGAACTAATGCCCATGAAATTTAAATTCAATAACATCAGTATGGATCGAGACTTCTTTGAGACGAGCAGTTTTCTCTTTTTCGCGGTACAAAGAACCTCTGCGCAACGTCAGCTCTCTCACTTCCGTTTTCCAGCCTTTTCTTCCGGGCCGTAGACTCAACCGTTTAATTAATTTCCACGCTAGCCTTTTGCTCTTCCTTTTCCTTCCTCTTCATGTTCCAGGCACCAGCTCGTCTTACAAGAAAATCCTTTACCGACATTTTTCGTAAAAGACAAGACCTCTGTCACGGCCTTACGAAAGCATCCGACACGAATATCGTCTAAATGTACTCGGCTATCTTCGTTAGAGCATTACTCTCTCTCTCTTTGCTTGCCACCGCTGATCATAGTCTAGTTTGAAAATGCAATTTATACGTAGTTCGAATACTTTATATTTTGTTGCGCGATGTGAATAAAGTCGAATCATACTGAATATCTCAATGAAATCAATATACAAGATAAAAGCGTAACTAAATAAAGATAAAATACACTTTATAAGTTTCATATAAGATATAAAGCCTAACTAAATAAAGATAACGCGTCCCTGATGCTTAAAAGTTGTAGACCTTAAGACTGTATTGCGCGAGTGGAAGTAGCGTACTATAAAACTGTTTTCTAACTTCATTAAGAAGTTTTTACACTTGTCAATTGATCTCTTCCGTTTGTACAGTTGCGCGAATAAGATACAGTTGAGGCCTTTTTAAATATGTCAAATAAAAATCTGTGTATGCAACGCCAAAAATAATAGAACTATTTTTATAGTGTCTTTTTATACCTATATCTTTTATAAATATTTTCATGTTCACACAAACTTTTATTTATTTTTTTTATTTAAACTTATTTATAGATAATTTATTGTGCGGGTCTGATAAAAATACGACAGACGTCACGTATAGCATCCATCCCATTGTTCTTTAAGATACATCATTTACATAAAAATGTAAAAATACTTGCATATGTTAAATATCAATTTCTTACCGCGATGAAAATTATCTGAAACTGATGCAAGAATTTGATCAACAAAGCTATAAAGAATATCAAGACTTTTACGGCGGAAATAATTATGAAGAATTTAATCGCAGCCATTTCGGCAATCTCTGGATGCTCGACCACGAAAACATGAAATGTGGGTACATTTAAAAACTTACAGAGAACCATTGTTTTCTCACCTTTTTCTCGACAACAATAAGAGCGACAGTATGAACAGAATATGTAGCTAAGAACGAAGGAATCTGGCAAGCCAGAAATGAAGAAATTAGACGGCACGATGCGCCCATATGTCCTGGAATTGTGCCAATCCCTCTTTTCCTACTCATCTATTTTCTTTTCGATCCCGTTTTCACAAGACAAATTGTTACACCAACTTGAAGAATTGAATGTGTGAATCATCATGCTTATGCTAATTAGACTTAATCAAACAATCACTGTCAAAAGATGCTCCTTTAAAAGCTCGCACCTTTTAAGGGCTAGATTAATAGTGCCGCTTTTATCGCTACATCGACGACGTGCAAAATTGCGGCTCGCGTGCCGCTGATCGCCGTGAAAAGATTAGCGAAACGCGATGGCTTTGCTCAACACGACGGAGAAATGATAAACGTGCTTGAGGAGCATAAAAGCGAATCACGCGAGATAATCTATAAAGGAAAAGCTAGCAATATAAGATGTCCATTATACTGTTCATTCATTCATCACAGACATTACGTGGAAATGTTTAATCTTATATATATACCAAGTCTGAAATTAAACTGCCGATAAATCGTGGATAATATTGAGAAATCGATAATTCACTGGGTCAAATTAAGACGTTAAGAAGACACGCGCAAGAATATCACGAACTATCAAGGAAATGAAGAGTTTCAAAGAGAGATAAACTGTGAATAAATTGTGAAATACACGAGAAGCATCGTTTTAGGGCAAACATATATATACATATGTATATACAAAGGGTGAAAGAGAAAGAAAAAAAAGAGATAAACGAAGAATGACGTCAACGACTTGTGAAAATACATTGAAGAATCACATCGAAAAGATACAGCGAAAATCACATCAAGAAAATACACGAAGAGTGCACGACTTTTGTGCGGTTACGGTGCAACGACGGAAAACTCGTGACAGTGAAAAAGACACAGAATTGTAAGAAGATCATCAATCTACATGCGCCTAAGAAAAGCACGAAGAAGAAAAACAGACATAAGGAAAAATATGCTTTATAAATACAGTTAAAAACTTTAGAATCTTTTCAATCTCCGATAGTATTTATATAATTATTTAAATAAAAATACTGTCGGTTTTTTTAATAACTTTGCTAATTTGTTTTTGTTAGCATATTAAAATATTCGTAAAATTGTATTTAGTTATCTTCCTTCTTAGACATATGTAGAGTTTTGTATCGTTCCATCATGCACGCACGCGCGCAAAACAGACACGCACACATTTTTACACAAACCATGAACAAATCACAAAACGATTCCACAGATATTAATTAATAGATGCAAACTTGCTCGGAATATCGATAAACAGTCCTGTCGGAGATATAATCTCCTTTTTATTCCATATTTATAACTGTACAAGGATTATCTACAACTCCGATGGGAGGGGAAACTTCGTAGAAAGAAAAATATATAACTCGCGCTCGATATCGGTGACTAAATGCGCTTTCGACGTGGCTCGGCACGCGGACTAATTGTCAAAGCGTGCTCCTCTTTTCCCTTTTTTTTCCTTTTCTTTTATGTTGTCCTGAACACCTGATATACCAGCCTAAATACTCAAAGGCGAGTTCATCCAATTATCGACGAAGAGCAGCCTTTTGAAGCACTAACTTCCCGAGTCAAGCGCAGATGTATAGAATATATACATCTCGAGTAAGTGTGAGCCGAATATTAAATAAACTAGGATGTATTAAGCACAGAGGGTCATTTTGTACGCACGCGATATTCGAGGGAAGCAACAAAAAGGAGATACGTAATAAAAGGTAAAGATGCAGCATCCTCCCTGATAAAGGACAAGAAGAGAACGAAAATGAAACGAGAAACTTTAGAAACGCGAAATCCGGCCACATTTCCTCGACTGTATCCTTCCGTTTGCTACCTTTTTTTTTTTCTTGCCTTTCCGCTGGATTTTACTTATAATAACTGCATTCTCACTCCGTTTCTCCTTGCCCTTTCTTGCTGCAAGACAGTTTACTGTGATAACATCCTTTTCACAGTGCACAGTTGTTACGCAAGTTAACACGTAATAATCCACACATGACACATCACACGCGCGCACACATACGCTGCAGCCATATGTGAGCCGTGTTCCTGCTAAACAGAGAGACGCAGTTAATGCGCACAAAAGCCACCTAACAGAGTGTACAATGTCAGTGCAAAATCCACGTCGAAGGATGTACCGTGTACATAATTAAAAGCACCGCTAATCGCATTAGCAGATACGTCGGAACGCGGAGCGAACAGGGAGGGCAATCATTCGCTGCGGCATTCATCTGCGTGATCGTTGTTAACGCGATTAATCGGATTTCTAATATCCACCTGTGACGGTGGACGGAGATACGACGTAGAACTGTTATACAATATTTACAGCAAGTATTATTTACAAAGAGGAGAGTGAGAGAGAGAGAGAGAGAGAGAAAAAGAGAGAGGAGCAAGAGATAGACGAAGAAATACTATACAGGAGTACAATACGAAGACAAAGCAACACCACGCTGGGCCAAGAAAACAGAAAGAAAAAGAAAAACGTGTAAATAGCGTACTGTACATCATGTAAATGTATGTATGTGTGTATGTGTGTGTATGTGTGTGTGTGTCGCACGCACGCGCTATATGATGTGTGCGTGTCCTCATTGGGTGATTGTATTCTGGTATAGAACTGTGTTTCTGAGTGAAATGCGTGTTTGAATCTGCGTATCGCTTGACTTTTTGTTGGTTTCGTTTTCTTTTTCATTCGTCATATGATACCTTGGCACTTCATGCCCTGGTGGATGACACCATAGAGAAGACTACCGCAGTGGTCACAGAAGGTGGGGCTGTTGTAGGTGTGTTGCTTGAATTGGTGCTTCGTCCGCGTGTCCTGCGTTATTACACCATTACACCGTGCACACACACACACGCAGACTCTCGGGTTTGATGATGATGACGAAAGGGAAGGAAATTGTAATCGTGGTGACATAGCGGCCATGGGTAGGAATAAATTGGCCAAATCGTCGGATTTCCCAGTTTATTTAAGTATAATGCGATTTATTTAAAGGCGAACAATTATCATTAATATTTAATCTAGTGAAATTTAGAACGGTGCCGAATTCTCGAAATTGGTTTACTAATTCTAGTCATTATATGATCATTTCGAGCGAGATTGAACGTCGGTCTAACTGCTCGAAAGATTAATCTTGATCTATCCTTTGAATTTATTTAGGAAATTCAGAATATATTTTAAAGAATTTTCAATAAATGAAAATTTCTTTCACTCATTCACCAGTTATTTTATTGAAAATCTAGTTTTTTTAATACTTTAATTGTCAAGTTGATTTTGGCATTGAGCTCTGAGAAGTTAAAATCGAGAAGTTCACTGTTTATAAAATATGCAGGGTCAGATTTATTATATTCCATCTCTAAAATTATATTAAATATAGAATAATATAGATAACAACACACAGTATATCTGAAATTATTTAATATAATTTCAGAGATGGAATAAAATGAACTCTACAGTATATTATTCAGAATCAAAATAATCGATCTTTTTGTAATTGAAATAGATACTTATAAGGAGGGAAATTAAAAATAAATAATTTTACTCTTGAGGTTGGGTGTTTTTTTAAAATAATAAATATTTCTGTTGTTGAAATATAAATTATTTTAATATTATACTTAATTATTTTTTTAAATATAATTCTATATAATTTATCTAGTCTATATAATTTATCTAAGTCTATATAATTTATATATCGTTTTTTATTAAACACTTAGTAAAATTATTTTTAAATGGATAAATAAAACTGTCCTACAAATGGGTGACCCTTGCGGAAAGTGACTCGTACGTCACTCAAATATGGTGACATGGCAATTAAAATATACCTATTAAATAAGTCAATTTATTTAAGTTTTTTATTAATTTATAACTTATATGACATTTATAGTATAATGTAAGTAAAATATCAGATGTAACATAAAATTAACATAAAAGTACTTAAAACTGTAAATATACATATTATTTTGTAAAATGTACTATGTGACTGTATAAGTCATAAAGACGTTACATATTTATGCATTTTCTATAATTGCATTTTATAAATACGTTTTATTGAAGAACATAATATTCGATATTTAACTTATAAAAATTAAAGAAATGTATACATGCAAAACTCTCTCAATAGTTTTTAAGTTAAAAAAATTTTGAAATTATATTTTTATGTCATTTTCAAAGCTGAATTGAACAATGTAAATTTAAAAAATTTTCGAGAAAAATAATCGGATTGTAAAATCCATATTCTTATTTGTTAAACATTTTTATAAAACAGATTTTAGTCAGAAGAATAAAGGAGAGATATTTAAAAATTGACAAAATTGGCTCAACCTAATATCTAAAATACCAATTTCACATTGTTTCTTGAGATAAATATAAGAGAAAAACAACAATGGTAGCAACGTTCAAAGAACATTGCTAAAAATAATAATAAGTATTCGTAATTTAGATAATACGTTTTAAGATACAGGAAAAGTTAAAAGAACGAAATAATCCGTTATTTTTTCCAATGTTTCTATATAATCATATAAATATAAAAAGAAATGTGAAATTGCAAATTGTGTAATTCTTTTTTGAAATAAAATTATGTGTTCTTAAAGTTGTAAAGTAAAAAGGATTTTTTAGGTGTTGGTTCGGGAGGCCAATGTTGATCATTTTTAGACTCTACTCTTTTGTCGCAAACATTAGGTGTAATTTATGTTATCAAGGTCATTATCCTGAATAACAATCAACAAGTTTTAATGGTTTTTCATTCTTTGTTAAAAAGTTGTAAATCTACGTATAGGATGTTGCTTCGCGTGGTAAATCATAAACTTGTGTGAAACCTAGGATGTCGCTTCGCGTGGAAAGTTGTGAACGCCAACATGGAACCTTGTTTCGCGTTGTAAAGTGTATGCATGGACACAGTGGGTTCCGTCTACCCTTATGGAGGGTTTTACCACTAGAAAATTAGATAAGTAGCTTAGGTTCTGTAGGTCACTCAGATTCATGACCTTGATAACATATGTCAAGGTAATTTGAAGGTTGCTCTCCTTTTGTACAATTTGCACCTTAGGCTGCTTGCAAAAGTTTGTAAGGTCACAAATAGATAATTGTAGTAACAACTTATTGTAACTGTATTCCTTTAAGTTGTTTTTAATTTTTTTTATGTTAAAAATTGATCAGATTCAATCAGAATTTATGATTGACAATTCATCCGACATTTTCAAACAAAACGTCCCATTTAACACGATTGAAAATGGAACCAGATAAAATTCATTTTCAGCACTGCATGCTGTACTACTTTAATTGAGGTGTAACTACTGCAACACCTAAAAGGCTGATTTGTGAGATCTATGAAAGAATATTGTGCTCGCTGATGCGTGAAGTGGTATAGAAATGATACGATGTCAATGTAGTCAATAAAACGATAAACAATAAAACGATAATCCACGTTTTAATTATCCAAATGGAAAACAACGAAATTGAAAGTATGGTTCAACGGAAAACTTGTCACAAACAATAAAAGAAATTGCAAAACAACTAGGGTTGATGAATCAACAGTAATAAATAAAAATGGCTTTAGGTACAGAAAATAGAGATATTTGTCATATTATATCACTTCACACAACGTCATAATTTGTTTCTTGGTTTACTTGTTATTTTTCTGAAAAAAGAATAGTTGATTCTGTGATCGAACTCAAATTTCATTTAATTAGTAAAGGGCGACACTTTTTTACCCATGATTATAATGTAAACGTCATAACTGTCATGCATGATTGATGATTTACGATTCTCAACCTTTACTCTGCATTTCTATTACAATAAAACTGAGAATGGCGATATAATTTTTTGTTTGACTGTACATTCTGGACAGCCGCGTAATTTCTGATAGCAAGGTGATTACAAATAATGAGCTATCGAAAAACGGACTAATCAAGTTTGTGCCTAAACCGGCGAAACTTCTCTCCCGCGTCGAAGTGGAGGCAGCCGTTTCCGCGGTGACCAGAAGCACCGGAAGGCCGGGTTGCATGCCGGATTCGCGAAAACCGCCAAACCTCACGAAACTTCCTGCGAGCTTGTTTCGATTTCCGCTATCCCTATCCTCGAACGTTATTTAGGAAGCGGTGCAGTAGCCGCGGCTTCGAGAAGTTATCGGAACGCTGCGCCGCGTTGGTTGCGGGTTGCTGTTCGATCCTATTTGGGTTTAAGACTGCACTATCGCATAACTTTGTATTGCAACGCGTTGAAAAATATTGTCGATAATTTCAATCACTGTCAGTCCCGAGCGCGACATTCGACCGTCAACGTATAACGATGATAACTAACGGGAAATCAAAGAAACATATGTTCGACTGCCAAGCTTTAAAGAGCTTACAGACGTTACGGCCTTTCTAAAGTAGTACTTCGTTTTTAAGCGAGAATAAACTAGATTAGAAAACTTCTTATAGGAAAATTTTTAAAGCTTCAAGAAGTTTGACGAACTTCAAAAGACTATAATCTTTTCAATTTGAAGAATGTTACTTTGTTTAATTAAATTTGTAAATTTATTTTAACGTAATTTCAACACTTAATATTTCGAAAAACACTCTTTCTTCATCGCTTAAATATCTCTGCAACAACAAATATGATTAGTACGTAAGCACTATATTTAAAGAAGGGCATTCACGCAAAAATCAATTACTAGTAGGCTTTCAGGTAAAATTTTGACAATATATATTCCTTGTCTTTTTGGATGCTGAATTGAATAAAAATAAATTGTAAAAAAAAATTTTTCTTTTTTTTTTCTTTTGAGAAAAATAATCTGATTATAAAATCCATATATTCTTAGCTATTGAATATCATCCTTTATGTAATATATTAAAAGATTTTTTCGATGAACTAAATTTTTCTTGCAGTTGCAATATTTTTGAAAAATAGATTTTATTTTTTTTTAATATGAGGTAATTTTTAATAAGAAATACTTTCTTCTAAAAAAGAATGCATTTAAGAATACTTGTGGAATAAGGAGTAGTGAGTATTGTAATATTTTACCGTTTTATTATTAAAAACGCGACGTTTACATAATAATTACGAGTAAAAAAGTGTCGCCCTTTATTAATTAAACGAAATTTGAGTTCGATCACAAATCATCTATTCTTTTTTCAGAAAAATAATAAGCAGATCAAGAAACAAATTATGACGTCGTGTAAAGTGATATAATTGACAAATATCTCTATTTTCTATATATTTTGATACATTTTTCACATAATATATATAATCACAATAGAAAAATGATTCAATAAATATTATAAATAACTTAATGCCAATACTATGCAAGACTTTTTGTATTGTGTGTGGATAACAATATAAATATCAATATTCTCCAAGTTGCCAAAATTTCGAAATTGCTTCCAAGTATTCGTCCAAGTATTATCAAAAAATTCCTGAACTATCTTATTATAGTCACGTAAAGATAACTTATAGATATAAGAAATCTCTTTCAGTTAAAATGTGTGCATCGTGCTAAATTCAAGATAATATAATATATATCGCGAAACGTTAGTGCACCAATACAGTTCAATAATTCAATGAATTTAATATTATGTTATTTTACATATACATTGTAGGAATACTTCGCGGATTCTATATACCTACGTTAATTGCGCGACTTACACACCGGAAGAATAAAGAAAAAGAAGGCTATCCCAGATTTGCTCACATGCGCGCGCTTTTTCTTCTTTGTCGTAGCCTGTGTTCCAACAATGAAAATGCATTATGCGCGTTATACAGGGAAATCCGCGATCGCCGATACTCGCGCGGATCAATAGGCGTGGAAAGGATTACCGTTGAAGCGCAGAAGCGTAGAAGATAAGGTAGGACAAGAAGTCAGCGGCCAGGATCAAAAGGAAATAGCGAGGACTCTTAAGTTTATCGGAAATTCCCAAAGATAAGTAAAACTTTTTTCCCCGGCGCGACAAGGGAAAAACGTTCGCGACTCGAATAACGAAGTCTTCCTCATCCTTAAAAGCTTTATGACTGTCTGGCGTGAACGATAACACCAAAGGTGTCGTCCCAGGTCGACGTTCTTAACTGTAGGGGAGAAGCATGGGATAAATTTAACTCCATGTATATTAACAAACAATTTACAAACAGTTTACTTTTTTTTTTAATATCAATTCGTGTTCTCGTGTTGACTAAAACTTTGGCGCTGCGAAGCTAAAATAACTAGGGGTTGAGATCGAACTTCTGAGAACGCGACATATTCCATGCTATCCGTGTTATTATTATTTGTTCAAAGTAGAAACGTATATTTCATCATCAAGAAAGTTTCTTTTTTATCGATTTACTGAGTCGCTGGAGAGGAAGTAATTCTTTTTTTTTACGAGAGGAAATTGTTTCGAGCCGGAAACGTTTTACCCTCCCAGGCAAATATTTTAACGATGTATCCCGACGATATTTGTTCGCTTTGTACGTACGTACGTATTTGGTTGCGTCGGTGATTGTTGCGCGTACGTGATTACAAGCGTGATTATAAATGAAGCGCAAAAGGACGCGGTGGCTTAGGCCAATAGGCAGTGAGTGCGAAACAAATATGAAAGAAGAGTACAGCTCTTAGCCCCCGGGTATGGTTGTTCCTTTCATTCCCTTCTTTTTACCCCAGCCAAGGATCTTCTTATCTCATTATCCTCTTATCTCACGGCGTTTTGATCTCGTTAACTCGTTGCTTCTTTAAGCGACGCTAAGTCCTATCAGCTAGCCAAGAGATAAAGAGGATACAGTCCGGTGTATTGCGATAAATTTCACTGGACTATTACGGAAACATTGCCCTTCCGTATCGCAGCAATGATGGAGAAATTCGATGATAGCGTACCGGACGGCGCAATATAATATCCGTACCTTGAAGTTTTTTATTCCCTTGACGCTAGAACTTTTATTCGGGGACGTAAGTTGTAATAAAACTAATCATTCTCTTTTTATTAACAAATAAAGGTGCTGAGATTAATAGATACTAGAAACTTTATTCAAACATGGTAAACAAAAATAAATAAAATATTATAAAGGAAGAAATGTATTTAATACAGCGAGTCATCTAATTAAAAATATGCAGTTTTTTAAATTTATAATTTTTTTTTATCTTTATTGACATCTGACAAAATATAGATATTATATGTTGATAATTTGTTACTATTGATACTATTGATACCAGAAACTTCACTCAAACATGGTAAACAAAAATAAATAAAATATTATAAAGGAAGAAATATATTTAATACCTACAGCGAGTCATCTAATTAAAAATATGCAGTTTTTTAAATTTATAATTTTTTTTATCTTTATTGGCATCTGACAAAATATAGATATTATATGTTGATAATTTGTTGTCAGTATATTAATAATATGTTTGTCAAATACAGGTGGATTATCATAATTTCAAAGAGATGGGCTCTCTTCATAATTTTACAACTCATCAGTAATTCACCTTCGTTCGTTAATAGCTTTAAATAAGTCTACTATCTCCAACAAGGCAAATTTTTCTTTGCAAATGACAATGTGAACGTCTGCAACGTTGCAATTTCCAAAAAGACGCCACTAATGATTATCTAATTAGTCTGCTTCTGCTAACACGCGTCAGATTAAGTAAAGGCTACCTTCTTATGGACAGATTGACCGAACGAATTACTGACGCGAGCTACGTATGCGTTATTATTATCCATTTACAAGGTGACGACGCGCGATTTATCGCAGCCTTCGAAAATGACCTCGATATTGATTATATGTGCTGTCGCCCTTCCCCAACCCTTTAGCCACCTTACGAAGATGGGACGGTGGACGACATTTCACACGCGTTTAGCAGCGGCCGTGCAGCAGCCAATTAGCGCACACTCAGTTGAACGCCACGCTTGTGAAACGCCGTCACGTACCTCATTCTCCCACGTTCACACGCGGAACTTGACTCTCTTTTGCGGTTCAAACTAATGTAATGAAAATTCCACCGTCATGTACACGCGTACCTTTTTTCCATTATTTTATTACTGTTCGTTCGAATGTAGTTCAAGGGTTGTTACAGTATATAGAAAGAATTCAAGTATATCGCTTTAACTATTTGTTCGATTAATAATTTTTTTTAATTATAAATGGAAATTTTGATTGTAAATATTGTCAAGAACCGAGAAAAGCAATGGACAAAAATCTTTGAGAAACAAAAAAGTATGTGAAAAAATTCAATTTTCTTATTATTTAGTATATTCTCTTTATAAATAATAATTTTCTTAGCGAGAAGTATCATTTCTACTTATTCACAACAGTATTATGAATTTTGACATGAAAAGTTTCATATTAAATCTACCTCAAGGAGAATTAGTGATTTTATCCATCACAAGTTCTTAATATTGCGACAGCACGTATAAATTTAAATAATCTCGTATTAGCTCTATATTTCTGATGATACGCGAAAATGATGATAAACGACTTGGTTTCACATTTATTGTTAGACTTTAATATAGATTTTATAAAGATATATCGGTATATTAAAGCATCGTTATGTGAATTTGATTTTCTATCGTTTATCTAAAAGACAAATTTAACCTACGACATTTTACGCAGGAAATATCTTACATCATCATCTGTCAGACCGCGAATCTTTAATGCGATGTTCTTTTATTAAAATATTAATATTTGATGTATCGATGATGTATCCCCCCCCCCCTTTTTTTATATAAAACACCCTCAACTTTTACAGAATCAAAGAGCCGCGATGATGAGCTACGTGCCTACTCGAGGCACAAGGCTTTAAAGCTTGACGTGTCAAACAGTTATTTGACTCTGCTGGCCAGCTTGACCAGCCCTCCAACTACTCTCGGTGACCTATTTCTGATATAAAGAGACTTTTGTTATACTTCTGACGTTTTGACCCATCCTCGGACCATCGTTAACGCAAGAGTGATATAAAACTTGATCAAAATAGCCTTTGTATAAGAAGATAAATTAACATTCTATTTAAAAATTCGAAAGCTGAGAAAAATTGAAGAAACATAATTAAAGGTTTCTTGATATTACTAAAAAAAAAAACCTTAAACTTTCAACTCTTTACTCAACGCGTGTTAGTATTATACTTAAAAAAGAAAAAAAATATATGTATAAGACATACATATAAAGTTAATAAAATAGAAGGAATAAAAAATTAAAAAATGATATCATGCTTAACAGATATCATTATTATACTAGATTAGGCGTCGTTCAATTCCAATTATCTTACACTCATCAAATTCAAGATTAAAGTCAAGAATTAACGGAATATTCTATAGAATTTAGCGGAAGCTCATACTCATCGAAAGTTTGTGAAAGAGAAAACCTTGGCTGAGGATAAAAGGAAGAGAAAAGGCGAGATAGTCTGCGCGTTAAGGATGTGAAGAAAACAGAGTATTCGGCGTTAAATATAATATCGGTACTCACGTCCGAGTCGGCTCCTTTGTCGGCCCCCGGACACGTGAAGGTCACATATTCGTGACATCGCTTGTGAACGACGAAACTACAGACTGAAACACAAGCGAAAACGTGTTTCCCTAGTTTCCCTCCTCAAGGATAACTTGGGCAAATAGTAGAGCCGATGAGATCGGTCTGACCTTCTTACCTTGGCACTGATATCCCTGTTTCCCGAAGCCCCTGCAACAACAAACGGGATAAACTCGTCAGCGGATACCTTGCGTAAGTGAGAGAATTAATCGTGTGCCATGGGCACTGCTAATAATCCATATTTATGAACAAAAAAAATATCCGAAGGTCTTGTAGAGGGCTCCAATAAATTGAATAAACTAATTAAAAAATGTCACCATTTTTAAAATTTATTTTAAAAGTAGCATTATCAAATATTGCGTAATACGAGTCTATTTTAATGTCTATTTTCAATAATTAAGTTGAATCTAGGTTTAATTAATTTTTTATCTCATATATCCTTCTAATTATAATGATTGGAATTAGATATTGCGTAATACGAGTCTATTTTAATGTCTATTTTCAATAATTAAGTTCAATCTAAATTTATTTAATTTTTTATCTCATATATCCTTATAATTCTAATGATTAGAAAGATTGAAGAATAAATTGAGATTAAAGAGAAACTACATTCGTAAATGTAATGGACTTAAAGCAAGTTAATTAAATACATGTATAGTTAAAGAGTGTATAATAAGTCAAAGTAATACATCAATTAAATACAATAAATCAAGCATATTAAATATATTTATAAAGGCTTCTCAGATCTTTACTAATAGAAGCTGAAATAGATATTACACTCAGGATTATGAGACGAAATTTGACGCAGTTGTAGAGCACAGTGTAATTTTCGTTTCGCGAATTCTCGGTGGAACGGTAATTGAACGAGCGATTTATGTCCCGAGGAGGAGTTCGCGTGATCGTCGTCGGCTTTGCCAAAATAATTTCAACGTCATCCAAGTGCCTCGAATTAAGTGCGGCTGCTAATACCTACGTAACGCGATACTTATAGTGTCGCGCACAGTAAGGAAATTCTGAGTGGTACATACGAATTGGTCACAAATTAGATTGCATTTCGCAATAATTCTAAAATTCGCATTTTTGGCAAAGTAAAAACGTGGATGTTACTACAAATTGTTCTGGACGTGAGTTACAAAAATAATAATTTAAATATATCATTCGAATAACAGAGTGAAACAAAGTTATAATTACTAATTGTACAAATTTTATTCTAAATGTAGATTTAGTAAATTTTGAGAAAAAAAGTTATAAAGGAAAGAGGGCATGAAAGAATTGAAACTTCACAGTGTTAAAGAACAAAATCTAAAAAATTTGGAAAAATAATTTTTCAATACATAAACTTAAATACATAATGATAATCTTAAATGAACTCGAACGAGAAAAAAGTTCGAATTCTGTAATTAATATAATTTTTATATACCTCTTTTTAGTTTTTTTTTTCTTTTTCAGTTGAACTCTTCGATTATTTTAATATCTTAATCGACTGAGCTTTTGTGATATTAATAGTCACATCGCGCGGTAGTGTAAGTAATCCATTTCTGTCGCTACCATCGGGCTCGTTAATTAGCGCAAGCATCCTTTCACGTAAATACGGTTATTAAGAGTTAAGCTCTTCTAAAATTTAATAGCGCATTCGCCGCGCGTCGAAATGTCTGGAACGGACAATAAAGCAGAGATAAGTGGTGCGGAAAGGTTCATGAAAGACTCCCTAATCTATTCCGGTGCAGGACGAAAAGCCTCCATAGATATGATGACAGCCACCGATTAATTCGTGGCAAAACTTTGGCAAAAGAATTTTCGAAAATGAATGATTTTATCCTTCTGAAGAAGACTCCCTCTCTTTTTTCTTCCTTTTTTCTTCAAGACAGCCTATTTCAAGTTTCATGATTTCTCGGAAATGCTAAAGAAATTTCTTTCTTGAGAATTACCAATCGTCAGACTTCAAACTTCCTGTGAATCTCGAAAAAGTTACCCGGGGAACCCCATCCATGCAGGAAACGAAATTTTAATGGCACTTCACGTTCCTACTCATTCCTCCTGATTACTTCGACGTTCGTTCGGAATTCCATTTTCTTCTCACGCGATATCACGCGATTCTGACGTATATAATTACTGACATTTTAACTTCTCGGAGTACAGTAGAATAAGTCATCTTAGAATTGAACGTAAACAGAGTAATTGAAAAAAAATTACTATTTACAAAAAAAGCTTGCATCACCTTGCATTCTCTAAAATCATTTTTATGTTTCAAAAGATTTCGATATTTTTTTTTATGTCAATACGCTAATAGGTAATTTACTATATACAAAATCCTATAAGATTTTTTAATAAAATTATTTATAGTGTATAAAATAAACAAAATGACACAATTTTTGATCAGATTTTAACTATTAAAGTCTTACTTTCGACATTCACAATCCATTTACAATTCTATTCTTTCATAATTACTTCTTCTCTTTGTATGTTTATAATTACCTATTACAATTTCGTTATATAGTCGCATAAATATTATTATTTAGCTGGATTAAATAAGTTGTATTAATAATTTCGTTTTAGTAGTATTTTTTACAAAGAGTATTTCACTGTAATTACGTGCTTTTTATAGAGCACTTCGAGCTCGTAAAAACGGCTTTTAGACGATATTATTAAACAACATTTGATATTGCACAGTATTATTGATCATCTAGAGACTCTAGAGACTATAATGAGGATTTGTCCAATACCTATAGCAAAATGCATTAATCAAAAGTTTTTTGAAATATATTATGCAATTTGTAAAATATTGATCCATCTATTGCGCAATAAAATGCCAATTTATAATGCTTATTTTTAACATTAATTAATCACGTTATCAACATTGGCGCTGATAGTGAAACTTGTGAATGGTCACTTTTGGTCATTAACTTTTGATCACGTTATTATTCACGTGACTTTTCTTTTAAAAAACCAATAATAATGACATAATGACGTACTTTTTTCGCTTGCTTATCAGTTATCACACATAGAACGATAGCCATTCCACTTAAAAAAAAAAGAAAGTGCTATCCAGTTTAGTATAGAATTTGTCTTCACTAAATAATACTTAAATTGCTCAGTAATTAGATGTCGACCGAGAGCTGACTTCTAATCAGAAAAAATTTCGTCAAACATAATCGATACATTATAATACATAATCGATACATAATCGATACGTTATTAATAACAATTAAGTAGCCTGTTTAAAATATCCGATAGAATTAGATAAGAAGAAACCTATATAATTCTATCGTGTTTTTGGTTCGTAAATATTAGATTATCTTGTTTTACTCTATTTAATACATAATTTAAAAGTCATCTTTAAGTAATGATTATCTCTAACCATATTTAGTCCAAATTGATATCATCGTACAATGTTTTCAGTTAATGTATGATTTATTATATTTTAATTTTAGAGATTTTGTGCCTTTCATATATAAGCCTAGTAATTTTAATATTTCTTATATAATATAATATTAATATAATATAATATAATATAATATAATATAATATAATATAATATAATATACTCAAATATAATAGAATATGTAACAAATCATAATTTTTAGTTTGAATTAGATAACTAGATAAATTATATTAAAAAACATACACGGACAGATTTAATATTTAAGTAAGATATACTAAAAACAATAGAAATAGATAACTTCTCTGTAGCTCAAATGTGGATCCGATTGAAACGATAAGTTTACTATAAAATTAGATAAAATTTCAATAAAGTTGAAATCTACTTTTATAATTATCTATCGAATATTTTAAGCAAGATAAGGTCAAAGTTAGACTTTAAACTCATAACAAGAATTAATTAAATTATTGCATAATTTGATTGAAAATTATATCGAGTGTTATGTTAAATTGTCTAAAGAAGGCATTAAAAATACTGCACAGCATAATTATACATAACATAATTGATCATCTAGGGGCCGCTTAAGTAATGTATAGGTTTACCCCGGATCGCGCAATATCAACTTTGTACAATCTGTACCGTACATATTTTCTACAACAGCGACGCATGATCCTATATGGCACACGCTATACAATGCGCGTAAATATTTACAGTGTCAAGTAGACGCGCTAGTCACCTGGTCTCGCCGAGTTCGATTTCTCGCTTGATAAGCCCTATGTATAGACGGATTACATCACGGCTGTACGTTACGATGTCGAATATCATATATTAAGATTAATAACATTATTAATTGAATTCTCACCATCAGCCAACTTAATAAACATTTTGATATCAAACATGCAATTTGTGTGCAAAGTATTCCAAAAGGATATTTCGGGAACGTATTCCCTGCTGAATTACAAGTTAGTTTTGTGGGCGGTCTTATATACATTAAAGTTACTCAATTAAATACGTGAATAAATAAATAATAAAACAGTCTCTACATACGTCATCAAATGTTCATTGATGTTCTCTTTTCGTCGTCATTACGTACATACATATATATATATATAATTGGAACTGCGATGTAATAAAATTACACTGCTAATCAAAGTTAGTTAACCCGCAAGCAAGTCATCCGCGAAGTGCGCGCATAATTGAAACAACCGGATATAATTCGTGATGAGAAATTTATATTAAACCTACACTCGCGCACGTTCTGTAAATTACGTGAATCATTGCGCGTTCGTTATTTACTCGATTCTGCTCGCATGCAAGTGTATCTCCCGCGCGCACATGGATGCAATTAACGGCGTTAGGAGAATATCGTCCGCGTTCGTACATTCTACAAAACCTTTAATTACGTGAACGAGCTGCGATTTGAAAATGTTTGATCGAGTCACGACCGGACTGGTTGGCGAATGTGATAAATTAAATCGGCTAGGACGCTACCAACGTCAATAGAGCGATCCTTTCTCAAGCAGGCACTTTTCATATCATGCATATTTATTGCCACGGAATATCCATAATCTTCACTGTCATTCGGCATACACAATTTCTTTCACGGAATTAAATTGATTAAATTTTTATGGAGATTCTTTTTGCAGCGCGCGAAGCATAAAGGAAATAGTTTTTTTTCATATTGCGATTACGAAGATTGTATTTTACGCGGCATATATATCCACATCTTGTCTCATTAATCTCGATCATAAATCCCCTGTCGCTTTGCAAAATACGCATTGTCTAACTTGTTATCCTTATCTAATGTATACATTAAACACAAGCGACATGTTTACGACTCCTGCCTCATTTAGACTCTACGTTTTTAATCCTGGGCGTTGTAACGTTACATCGCGGTCATTCGACTATGTAATAATGCCAAAAATATGGCACAACGATGTGCCCTGCACGAGAAGAAAACGTAGAATGCTCGTTTCCAGCGGTAGATAAAAGTGCATTTCAACGCCGATTGTTGTTTATAAACTGTAACGGGCGAGGACTCTATGGTAGACTGCCGATTAAATCAGCTTCAACGAGCAAATCAATATTTCAAGGCTTCGCCGAGCCGATCATTGGAAGTACATTTCGACGGCTGGTCATCGCTGGCCTCTCAATTAATTAAATCGTATCTCTACTCGAATTAAATCGTATAAATATAGTCGATTCGAAAGAAAAAAAAAAAGAGTCACGCTTCATAAATTATAATCGCACGCAAGGTCTCTCTTCGCGTTGCTCTCTGCATCGATTCCCTTCAAGGAAAGTATGTATGTACATATGATTTTTTAAACGCGGATATCAATGTCTCGAAACTGAACTCGCGTTTTCTATTACATCCTCAGTAATTTTTTTGCATTCAACTGGCGTGTGCACTCGACCGCCCCTTTTTACTTTTTTTTTTAATTAGGTACTTATACGCGTTGCAAAAATTGATATTTTATTCGACAATGATAAAAAAAATGTCATTCAAACTATCCAAAGACGATTTTGATTGCCGTAACAATCATAAATAATTTTTAATTTCTTATTGTAAATGCAATTAATTACACGTAAACTTACAAATATCAAATTTAACAATTTTTGCTTAAGCGTCCTTGATATAAAAATGAAGACATTTTAAAATTCTTTATAATTCAAGAAAACACACACACATCTTATATATTATTTATATTTATATTAATCATCTGCATCAATATTTTCTGTTTATTAAAAATAGTATTTATACTGAAATAAAATGCAAAATAAACTTCTCTGCTTCTTTTCCATTTCAGTGGAAGCATGTACACACAACGCGCACGCACACAAACACACACAACACACACACACACACACACACACACACACGCACGCACGCACGCACACACACACACACATCGCTTCATACGTTGAAGCATCCGTGCTAAGGGGTTACGATGACGTGCGCGCGCGCGTATACCAAAAATAAAAGAGACCTAACATCGGACGGCATCGATGACGCACGTCGTACAACACGGGAACACAACAAAAAGACGTCGCGACATCAAGGGTTAAGGGCGGAACTTATACGGGGGAGAGGAGGAAGCCATGCAGGATGAAAAAAAATCATGGATTGCGGAGTTCCCTTACTGGGATTGTTCGCGACCAAAAGAGTACTAATGTACTCGTACAATGGTGAAATGAGGAAAATGAGAATGGCCAAAAAGCGTGACAAATTTGTGATTAACCTGCATTGCTGTGGAGCTCAAATTGAAACGCAAATACGACATGAATGCGGAAATGGCTTTGTCGTGCCATATGCGCGTACGCGTGTATACAAAATCACATTTGTATAAAAAAAAAAAAGAAAATGAAAAGAAGAGAAGTTGCGATCTTTGCAAGAATTTCTCTGGATAATAAAAATCAAAGAAGTTAAATTGAATCTCAGTTAGCTTGAGTACAATTTATAGTAACAATTGTACACCAAACATTTTTCTATCCGTTCTCTAAATGTTTACGTTCAACATTAAATCACCAAGGCTAAAAGTCAAGGAATTTTAGAAATTCTAATTACTAACGTAATGATGAACGGAGAACTTTAAACCTTATCCGAACGTGCGCTTTTATAATCACAAATAACACAGGAATCGTTACTATATGTTTACTATATCGAGATATAAACACAACGGTTTCAATAGTTGCTAATAATTTAGACGTGGCAGCTTTTCTCTGTTCAGAGAAAAAAAAAAGCTATGACTCGCGGGAAATGAACGAAGAGTCGAGTCGCCAGGAGGAAATCTATCGAGAAATCACGGGAAATAGGCAACGAATCGCCCGGAAAAAATTTACTCCGGGTCACATAATAACGTTTCAGTATACGAAGCATCTTCGGCCAAGTGTCATTTTATAGAATTGAAACTGATATTATCTTCGGTTCGGCTTTGATTTTGACACCATATAACCATTCCAATAAAAGTAACTAAGTTCTATAACTTCTCTGTGTTTTTTTATTTCTAGAACAAGTTTATTTTTAAGTCAACTTTTCTGTTTGTTGTCAGAAAAATGATCTCTATGTTTACTCGTGATAACGGAAATATAGTAACTTATGTATAAACAAAAAGAATTATTTTGCTAAAATACTGAAAAATTAAGCTAAATATTTAAAATGTGAAAATTTTTTTGGATCAAAATAATTTTATCGAAATAATTATGTAGGACGTTCAAGCACAATATCACAAGCAATTTGGACATTCAAATTCAACCAATTTGAACGTCCTGCACATAATTATTTGATAATTCTAGAATTTAACAAAATTATTTTCAGATCTGTATGTAACTAAATTTTTAAATACCTTAGCAAAACCATACTTTCCACATACAAAATATATTTTTCTCTTTTTATAACAGATTGAAAGCTAATCACGAAAAATTCTACGGTTGGTGTTTTATCTTTAATCATAAGGAAGCTAATTTTAAATAGATGCATCCTTTTTACTTCGAAAAAACCTATTTTTCTCGAAATCCCGAAAATAGACGTGTTTCGCAAATATCCAATCCAATCTATTAAAAAATAGATTGGATGTTGTGAGCCGTTTAGGGAAATGATTCAATAAAGTCGTCGTGCAAAGTATGTGAACAAAATCCGTCCTATATTGCGATTGGGTGCACTTGCGATATAGGATGCAACAATATAGCCGCGATAAATGCGGAATTCCTAAAATTCACTGCACGCGCGGTTTACTTCGGCCCACGTTCCACATCGCAAACGCGATTATTCGCGGACATTTATTAATGACATCGTTAATGACACGTAGCGCGATGAGGGTCCGGTATAAAAAGAACCATTTACGTCGACTGACGGTTTGCTGACAACGAATTGCCAACGAGAGTACTCTTTCACGAAGCGACGCTGGACACATAGTACTTACCGCAGGAATAAATAAATCTCGACATTGGACCACTAACGGTTAAACGACCTCGTAAGCATTTGTCTAAGACTACAAGGAGCTCTTTTTCTTGAACGAACATATCTATTAATCTATGTTAATAACGTCGAAATTAATGGCACTCAGCCATGACCGCGTTTCTGTTAGCTTAATCTTTTACATTTGTAATGTATTCCAACGACATACAAATGAAAAATATTGACTCCTTGTAAATAAGAACTTGTCATTAAGAACCTATTAATCTTCTTCTCGTTAATCGATAGTGATAATTATTAAATTTTATATATGAAATGAATTATTAAAAACGTTACAGAAAAACGATTTAGAACTATATTTTTGTTTAAATAGAAAACAAATTTAATATAGTATCACAAAAAAATGACAAATTTTATTTTCCTCACAACTAATGTTTAATCCTTTTAGTATACTACTTTCTCAATCATATTATATAATTTCGATATATATTATTTTCTAGATTTGCATTACAAACAAAATAGATATTATTAGATCTTATTGTCATCATCATAGTGACAATAAGATTATATACAATTTCTATAGAAATTAGAATTTCTCTCTCTCTCTGTCTCTCTCTCTCTCGTATTCATAATATTATTCTTTTTTATTTTTGTGAAAATGATGTATATTATAAATGCACAATCCAGTAGCACATGGTCTAAACATTAGTGTTATTCTTGTCCTAAATATACACGGTAGGTCAAAACGTCTAGTAGATAGTACAACAGACGGATAGTTTGGCCGCTCGCCAGACACTCTCAATAATTATCCGGTATCCATTTCTTGCCATTACATATACGACAGAATGGAAGACAAAGGGAGAAAATAGAGATGTACCGATTCCATGATTGTGGAATAAAAAAACTGCGCTTATATTCTACTAATACAAAGCAAATGAACCGACGTTTGCGAATTAATTCTTTTGATAATTTAAATCCCATATATTAAAAACCTTCAAATAAAAATTCATTATTACTTCATTAAAAAGAACAAATATGTATATTGCATAAAAAGAATTACTGAAAAAAACATTTTTTAATATTAGAAAAAAAATTTCCTCTATTTTTTCTATAGAAATCTTTTAATTCTTAAAATCTTAAATTCTTAAAATAAAAAACAAATTAAGTTATAAATTTAGTTGAAAATAGGATAAAAAAATTTTTGAGACATTCATTATATTTACTTTTGCTGTTACAAGAATTATATGTATTTATTTTAATTCCTTAAATTTGGCATATGTGATCAAATCATCTGTTTTATTGGAATTAAAACTCTCTTTCTCATCATATAAAAAAATATGTATTTTTATTATTCATTATAATTCATTGAAAAGAAATTCATCACAGTCAAATCAATCAACAAAAATAAAAGCGTGTAAGAGTATAATCTACTTATTTATTTTAAATTTGTTTTTGAAGCCCAAATTTCGCGTATTAATTGCGGGCACTAGTATAAATTCACCTTTGCTATCTGAAAGCAATCTTTAAAAATGAGGAAAAGTTTAAGTAAGAGGGAAAACCAGCGAGACGGTATTCCAATTACTGGAAACTTTGTGCCTTGAGTCTTGCTTTTCGTTGATATCGCGGATTTTTATAAAGAGATAACGAGCGGCGGTTAATGGAGACGGTAATAAGAAATTGCCGACGATTTGCGCGATAACATTTCAATTCTGGAATGCAAGCTCTTTTCCTTCCATCTGTTTCGCATATCGCGTGGCATACGACAATTTCTATTACAATTACTATTCCTTTGCGTTATATTTAATGTTATAAGTTTAAAAGAACTTTACAGAAAAAGAGAGCGAGAGCAAACGAGAGAGACAGAGAAAGATAGAGAGAGAAAGAGAGGGGGGGGAAAGGGACGACAAGGGTGGGAGGGAAGGGAAAAAGTGATTATCAGTGTTTAACGCTCAAGTTATATTTAGCTATTACATAGAGTGTTGCAGACACAAAGTGACCCAGTTGCATATATTAAAAGTATCAGATATTCTGAAAAAAAAAAATGTTTCACAGAAAATAGCGTTTTCCATGTGTATAAAAATTAATTTGATCATCAACTAATGCTCGTGTAACAATGTACAGTTACATTAGATTCGTGTTAGTTTCACAAATGTGCATCGCACATACATTACGGCTGCATTCGATTTATGTACGCGATTTAATTACATTAAAACACAATGTAACAAATATATTTCACCGACTTACATGCCTTATCGCGTATTTATCGTTCGCATTGTGCGGTGCCGCGACGTAGCCGTATTGTAGAAAATAATGCGACATAAACTCGGAACACCGATACCGCGGACCGCCGCGCCGGTAAGAGCCCACGGTAGCAGCGAGGTGAAGCGGGAAATAAGCGTTGGCCTTCGTTGGACGATATAAATATCGCAATTCAGCCAACTCGCGCGCTGTCTTCGGAGTCACGAAAACAATGAATGGTCGAGTGAAATTTCTGACGGAATGAGACTCAACAGGCAGTTCGCTGGCCTCACGCCAACACGTGGATGTTTATATCGAGCATGATCAACGCCTGCCGCTTCCTAGTTCAGAAATTAATCGCTACGAAATATATGCCGAATAACTTGGCTAATAAAACCGAATGAAATCTGTCTATCAAAAAGATAAAAATAAAAATTTATGAAGAATTTTTTTTATTCAAATTGTGCACTAAAATATCACACAATTTGAATCATGAGATTCGAAAGAGTTTTCAAAATAGAAAATGATTTGATCGAATCTTCAATGTTTCGATGCTTGATGGCAAGTG
>NW_012027321.1:88034-105370 GCF_000956235.1 Wasmannia auropunctata
AAACATGTAAAGACAAAGAAAAACGATAATCTAATATTAATTAGCTAGATTTCTGTGTATCAGCAAAATACTTTTACTATTCTGATGATGACCGTCAAACCGCGTCGAATTTTGACGTCAGGAGTCCTCAATCTTCGAAAAGCGTGATAATAAACAATCGAAACTTTGCGCTCTTGGCGTCAATCATCACATCCGTCGTGCATCGGTAATTATGGTCGCTCTTTTACGACAATATTCCTTATTCACGCAATATAATTGTGTAGATTATATACCTATCTTTCAATATACTGTGCATTTTATTAATCAAAAGATTTGGTGATTCATCTTCCGTGCCTTCGTTATCCACTATTGCGCTATTTAGTTCGCGAACAAATATGGAAGCCTTTTTTTTATCGAAGATATAATTTTGTCAAAATAAAATAGATATTTCAATCTTCGACATTTGCTTTTTATATACATATAATTTCATAATATTTTTTAATTTTCGGTAGCGTGCAATACATATTTATATATAATATTTAATATGGCAAAATAATTACTATGTCCGTTCAAGTTGCTAACAGAATGTTAAATTTTTACAGTATTGCTCACCATATGCTTAAGTTTCCTACATAATTGTTTTAATAGTCCAACAAAATTATTTTCAGATCCGTATCTAAGTTTTTACGTACTTCAGCAAAATCATTGATATATTTAAGTGCAACTGTCAAATTATATCTACGGGATTTGACTTTTTCTAGCCAAAAAAAGATGTCGCGACGGGTGTCCGTGACGACCCCGTCGTGCCATACCTATAGTATATCAGTATTAATATAAAGAGGCGGAAACCCGGGCAGAGGGGCTGGAAATCTCGAATGCGGAAGGCAGAAGGCTCGAGTGCACCCTAAGGTCTACTCCTACGTCGCATCATTCCGTCCCCGTTATGCAGCACAGGAGGAAATCCGGCGGCAACCAGCCGGCGGCATGTACATAAGCCGAGCGGGATAGGAGCGATACGACAGGATTCTCGCGAATTTCTGAGGTATGGCCGGGATTACGGGAATTCGTGTCCTGATATTCAGTAATCTTGAATACGAGCGAATGTACGATGATAAGAGGGAAGGGAGAGGGGTGGGGAAGAGAGGGAGGGGAGAGAGAGAGGGAAGGGAGAAAGAGAGAAATGATGATTCCTCTCTTGTAAGAAGATGTAAGATGCAACAGTAATACAATGTATTTTGTGCGTCGCGCGATGTTATAACAAACGAGCAATCCAGCCGTTTTTCTTCGGCGAGCAAATTGCGAGCCAGATGCCTGGGGGAAGGACGCAGCGTTTCTCATGAATAAAACGGCGCACACGAATAAATTTTGCGTGTTGTTACGTCCGCCGCGATCGCTCACGAATAAAACGCGAGTGGAAACGACGAGACCCGTTCGTCATTGCATTTAGTTTGTGCATAAGCATAAAAGCGCGCCTCCACTTCTTCATTGCGACGGTGTATCAGACGCGGCGAATGTTTCATCTTTTATCGTCGCCGTTGCGCTGTCGGAACCGCCGGGAATAAAAGAGACACGTAGAGACGCGATCTATCTCGAGAAATATGTCGTTCCGTTTAAAGTCACTTCCTATACCTGAGTCTAATATTAATTGGGTAAATTTGGATTAATTAATCTGAAGCTATGCCGAAAGAGGAATAGGAAGAAGATTCGATAAAATTCACGAACGCACGCGGCAGATATTTATCTCCCTTCCTCCTGATTTCTTGCATAAAATACGCAGTTTATAAAATAAAAGATAATTATGATAATAAATTAGTAAAGAAGATAAAAAAATGTAGATAATTCATTATAAACTTGTAGGTTCAAAATATATTTTCAGAGAAGATGAAAAGTTTAGACAATGAAAAGCAAAGACATAACATTCGAACGTATATTATCACGACATACATTTACATTTAATATATATTACGTTATTTATAATTGAAACTTCTCGATAAATGGGATAAAGCAATGATATTCATTCAATCGCAATTGATACAATTTTTTATCAAATTGCAAACACTCTCAAATCAATATTTCCTATCTCTTATTAAAACGATTTTATTATAAATAAATTGCCATTAATTCCCTGCCTTACGATTTAATTTGTGACCGTGTAATAGTTTATAGGGACAAGCGCACTGAGATAAACAAGGATCTGACAATACTCTCAATTAAAAACTGAAAATATATCCGTCTAACTGATCTAGAGATATGCATTTAACTGAACCACAAGTCCGATTCGTATTTGTTTTGTTTGGCTCGTAATCTTTAAGCCCGTGTTACAATACGCATTAGAGAATTAGAATACCAGAAAATATAGACAATAACTGCAGCTGGAATGTTACAATGTTGTCGCAATTATACCTAATCTGGGTTTACTTGGACTAATCAATGATTTTAAATTTAATTCATTTCGTACTTGATTGATTGAATTCTAATTTACTCCAATTTACAATCTTCAATTGTCAATGCATAATGTGACATAGATTTAAAGCCCTCATTGAAAACTGGGATTTAAGCCCATGTCACACTACGTATTGTAGATACAGATTGAATTCGGATTACGAACTACGAATTGTTGACCACTCAATCAGATTGAAGCAGCCCAAGATCCAGAATCATAGAATAGATGATCTCTATTTTTGCGATTTGTGATACGTAATCCGGATCTAATTCGCAATGCATAGCGTGACACAAGCTTTACAAATTCGTTTCGTGTTTCTTATGTTTAATCCATAATATGTATCACGTTTTACGTGTATGAGTTATCATATTTGACCCATAATCCGTATGAATCTTGATATTATAAAGCAAGAAGTTAAATATTTATACCTAATAACTCAACCATATTAATCATCTTATTCAGGCCCATTTTCACAATGTATATGGTTACCTAAAGGTTAAAAATTACCAAGAAGTTTATTGTTTAATAACGTTTGATTAGGACTTAATCATCAAGTTAACTCATATACGTAATCTTTAGTTTATTTGACTATAAGCTTGTGAAAGTGTGTTTTAGTAAACTTTCAAGTTTTAGTTGACCTAACTTTTTCGTTAACCATATATTATGAAACTGCTTCATATATCATGCATGTACATCATAAATATACACGCGCAAATTTTTCGGAACGCCTACATATTTGCATGACAAGAGGCTGTAGGTACCTACTTATTCAGTGGCGACCGAATTGTTAAAGATTTGTTTAACAAGACTAATTCTAAATTGTGCGGAAAACTTTTCGTGTGAGATATAATTTGGATTGTCGAGGAACAATTTTTTCCGGCTTTGTCCTGCATAATCTCGAATTCCCGATAGAATGTAGCATCCTCGACGTGACACATCGGGCGAAGAGTTAACCGCCTTTCGCTCACAGTAGCGCACACTTGCGTTGAAGCCGAAGAAAAGCAAGAAACTCCCAGGACTCTTCGATTTTTTGCGATTAACCTTTTACGCGGTGCTGGTTGCTCGACGGATGCGCTTTCTGGCTCCATCTTTTATACGTCTCCGTCCGACAAGGAAGAAAGTAATTGTCGATTCGTTGCGACGATGAAATTTACATAGAATAAAAAAAATAGAGCTTTCGCGTTCAGAACCGATGAAGAAAAGAAAATTTGTTGCCAGTTTTGATAAAAAAATGTCCAAAAAAAAACGAAAAAAGAGTCCACAGACAAGCTATACAAAATCATTTAACAACTATTGCGAAACTTATTTAAAGGAATAATTGATACTTTTATTATTTTTAATAAAAAGTATTATTTTATTTAGCTCAAGATTAAATATCAATAATGGATAATAAAGAATAATAATGAAGAATAATGGGTAATAAGTGTGTTCCAGACTCGATCCCGAATTTAGCAATGTACATTCAATTACATCTTTGTTTTCTCATATTTAAGATTTGCAGTTTTTTTAGATTATTTTTAAAGACTTGTTGTATTTTGATGAACAAGAAGAAATTTTATAAAAGAATGCCTAATGTACAATTCAATTATACATACGTAGAGGAGAGTATAATAAATTTTTATAATTTTACAAAAAAGAAGCTACATGTCACATGCACACATTATAAATATAATTCCAAAAAAATTAAGTTATTATATTTAATTAAGATAATACAAATTTTTCCATCAATCATGTAGAAATACAAATAAAAAGCTATTTCTTTAATATAACAAAATTTCCTCATTTCTTCCTGATTTTATATTGATTATATAATCATGAAAAAATGAATTACGATTTAATTTTTACGGGATTTGAGTTACTCTCGAAAATACAAGATTAAAGTCAACTGTGCGTGAAGGGCGACTAATAAGAATCTGTCGTCGTTCACCAAAGAAACTTCGTTTTACGCAACATTTACGTCGGCGATGCCCCTCGCCGCCGCGCCGGTCAATAGGATTGACTGAAAGGACTGAAGGGCGGTACAAAGTACACGTTGAGAGAAACGATGATACAGATACAAGTCGTTTCGCGAGCATTCGCGAACACATTTCCGTAGTTGATGCGAGATGTCAAACTGTTCTTCACGCCGATTGATACATCGATGCCGATGCGCATATCGTGCAATCCGACTTGGTTGATCGACAACGACAGCCACGTGGCCTATACACTAGAAAATTCCTGATCTGTCAGAAAAGGGCTCGTTGCCGATATCTAACGAGAGGTCATGTCACAATTCGTTCCGTCGCCGTGCTATCCATAAGTGTACTTGTATCATTCGACGCAGTAGGTCTACACGATCCTTGACGATAATCAATAACGATTTAGGAATATGAAGAGTTATTGACCAGTGGAGAGAGAACTTTCAAAACCATTTCGAAACATGATCGGTGCTTTCATTCTCCATTAATATTTTAGCTAGTCACAAGAGTCCTCCGTCGTCATTGTCAATAACGGTTAATGGAAAAATTCTGATGCCTTTAGACATGCATAATATAATACGTGTATAATATAAAATATTGTCTGCGACAATTCTTGAAAATTCTTTGTGCGAAAACCGAAATAGAATATTGGTAAACGGAGGGAAACTGTGTCCCGAAAGAAAGAAATATTTGAAAGAAAAAGAATTCTTTAAATATGAACGCGTTGTTTTATATATCTAAGTAAGTAGAAAGTATGATTTCAAGTAAATAATAAATTGAAATCAATCAATACTTATTTACGATCAATTTTTATTTGATGAATAATTGTAATTTTACGAATCCCTGAATATACTCACCAATCTGTACTTAAATATAAAAATTCGGTCTTTAAATAATCTTCGAATTATGAAATTTCAATTGTTAATTTTGATTTAAAAATAATCTACTATTTAAATACTGCTGTGTCAAGATTTTTCTTACTAATAAAATAATTGAAATCAATTTTGTATCTTAACCTTCGAAGACATATCTTTCGAAAAACTGCTCAGTCATCATATTTGAACTATTCTATCGGATAATTTAAAATTGCTTCACGTATATACATATAATATAAAATTTTCGAGATTTTTTACATCATTGCGATGTTAAGGGAATGTACGAGTAATCTTTGAAAACTAATAAATATCCATTAAATCTCAAGTGACCCAGCCATCGTCAACCAAGAGTTAATAGAACAAATTGAATAATTTGATATTTACATGCATAATCATATTTAAATCATATTTGATAAAATCATATTTTTTGCAAATCGACATTAACTGGCATACTTAATAAATGATTTCATAATTAATAGTACGATGAAAAAAATAATGCATCAGTAATAGAATGAAATAAAGGATAATTAAATACTCGGTATCGCACATAATGTAGAACATGATAAATTGATATAATAAATGTAGTTGTCACATTTTCTTACACGTATGTATGCTCTTTGCATATACATGCATAAGCAACACATTTAACAATCTTTGTAGATTTTATATATGTTCTAAAAAAGAAATGTATACTAAGAAATAAATAGTTACGATACTACATTTACTTTACTCTTCTTTCGCATTGCGCGGAAAAGGAACGCTCAATGACTAAAAGATACACGGCTGTAATGTTTATTCATTATTTCGATCAAGTAGGTAGAACGGTCGTCGTTATATTAATGTGTGATGCGCATTTGGTCAAAAAATCACACGAAAATCCATGTATGCATTTTGCATTTAATCATTGTTATTATTTTGATAATAAGAGGGCCCCGTTTTAATATTAACCCCTGGGTTAAAAATACCTTAAGCCGACTCTGTAGCATAATAATATTCACGGCATTCATACCGTGGTGATATTTAACGCTAAAACATTTAAAAGGAATCACGGATTTATAAATAAAAAGTCATAAATGAAAAATTGCAATAATAAGGAAATCTTCACTAAATGAAACAATATTCCAGTAAATCAGTATTTCATAACAAATTAGTGTTTAAGAATCTTTATACATGTCACTCCCATATGGAAAGATTTAAAAATACTATCAGTACCAGAAAAACTATATATAGATATCATTGTATCAGTATTACATCAATAATACTATTGTATTATTGAGGAGTACTTTAAACAATCGGGGAAGCACACAGAGATCATTGAATTCATTTTTTTTTTTACTTAATTTCACTTACCGAAAATCATAGTTAACCCGTAAAGGACACCTCTCTTTTGAATGATTTTGTTTAACACGAAATTTGAAAACAATTACGTTCTTTTTTCGAAAATTTAATATTACCAATCGATTGGCTAGACAATTTTACATTGAGAAACACATTTTGCTTTAATTTTGCTTTTTATTTTCAGAAGATATAAAACTTTAAAAAAATTCACTTGGTGCGAATTCGCAACCAGGTGTCCTTTACGGATTAAAATATTTTTTATTATCGGGAAATATAATTTTAGGACATATTTTAACAGAAAGCAGGTTAATTTTATCATTTTATCAAGTAATGTCTCCGAATTTCTCTTTCTTTATATCTTGTTTATTTTTTATAGAGGGGGAAATCTCTCTTGCGTGCACATTTTGTACACGTGCGAAAAAAACACACTGACTGGACAATAAAGATGAAATAAATGAGTAAAGAAACACAAAAATGCATTATATATATAATAAAACATATATAATACACATATATGTATAAACATATATACAATACATATAATATAAATATGAAAATAAATGTACAAAAGTAAATAAGTGTAAGTATATAGAGATATGTAAGTGTAAATAAAATCGACCATTTCTTTCTTTTTCATTGCTTTCATTGCTTTCTTTAAATATGTATATCCCAAAATTATATTTCCCGAATATTAAAATTATTTTAACTATAATTTTTGGATTCAGTAAATAAAACTCAGTAAAAAAGAAGATAAATTTAACCTCTATGTACTTCCTAAATTGTCTAAAATGCATAGACTCCATATTGGGATTTATTGATATTATCTTGTCTAAAGCAATAACACCACTTCGCTATAACGAACCTATCTTTTTGCTATTAATATTAATAAAGTGTAGTATTAGTAAATGTCAACAAAATTTTACAGTGATAATATAACAATAGTGTATATTATATATACAATTTCGATAATCCTTTCGAGCGAACTTCTGAAAATGTCACACATCCAATTACCACTTTGGCAGAAATACTTGAAATTATGTCAAATAAATTTTTCACGTAAAGTGAGGTTCCGAACGAGGTTTGTTTTTTGATAGTAGAGCTTTCCCATTGAGGGGGCGGAATCCACTACGCATACACTTTACAACGTAAACGTTCCACATGAGTTTACAACTTTCCACGCGAAGTGAAGTTCCACAAGTTTACAATTTTTCACGCAAAATGAGGTTTCGTTTCAAAATCAGTTTTAAATTAAAATTAAATTCGGTTTGAGTTAGGTTAGTTTTTTCGTGGAAGAGCTCCTCCATGGGGATGGGGGAAGACGAAATTCACTACGATTATTTTACAACGCAAAGCGAGGTTCCACATTTTAAACATTTTTGGCATTAAACTTTTTCTGCGATAGAAATCTATTTAAGGGCATTCATTTGACAATGATTTCAAGTATTTCTGTCAAAATTCATGGCAATTAAGCGTGTGACATTTTCAGAAGTTTATCCGCCTTTTCAATTCTTTTTACAGAAATAATAGATATAAAAATTCTCTAGTACGTTGAAATATTCCGTTTAGTGAATAGATTTCCCCATTACTGTAATTTTTAGTCTTCGACATCCTATTTATAAATTCATAATTGGATTTATCAAATAATGCGAATTTCATCGAATTAAATTTACATAATTTACATTATTAAAATTTCCTGATAATAGTAAAAACTTTGCAACTACCTCATTTACATATCAGTGTATATTTTTCAGATACATTATAATTTTTAGATTTCAGTCTTTTATGCAAAATTTTGACGTTGCATTTTCTGTCAACATTTGGAATAAAATTGCGAAATTGAGAATCACATAGAGTAATGCGAAACGAAGCGATCTTCGTTGAAATATTATGAAAACGTTCTCACAAAGATACTGCGAAGCTCGCTGCGAAGTAAGGCAATTTTTTACAAAAATATTGTAAAGTAACGAAGTAATGAAACAAATACAAATTAAATTTATATTATATTAAAAGAATGTTCAAGATATATTGTACGATATTTTATATTATATGTATATATATTGTATATATACAGCATATATACATACATGTAAATGAGCGCTTTGCCATTGAGTAGCAGACATCCTGTACATATATATGCTTACTTAAAAATATATACAATATATGCGCGCGCGCGTTCGCGCGCGTGTGCTTGAAACTTAATTTCAAAATATTTCACAATAAATTATCACTAAAAAAAAAAATCACAAATACTAAATTCTGCAATAAATATTCTGAAAATAAATTAACGAATTAAGTCATGGATTTTGTATCGTGCGATATTGCAATTTTGAATTTCGTGTCGCAAATGCGAAGTAAAATCAAATATAAACATGAACCTATATATACATAAGAAAACTTCTGAATCACTTTCGGCGTGTAGAAGTAACTGCAGCGAAAGATGTCTTCATGGATATCGAAAAACGTCGGGGAGTGCTGAATTTACACTAATTTTACAATTGATCCTTTTTCCTAGACTTTTTATGTTCTTTATTGCAATATGTTATACCTTTTCATTTTGTACACTCAAATATTATTATTAAAGAATTTATATTAATTGCCTCTTAAGCTCAAAATAAAATAATTATAATACTTTCTTTTTTCAAAATATAATCACATACAAAATTTACATATTATACATAATATACAGAGATCCAGCAATAATCGAATCATTTCTTGTGGGACAAATAGAGCAAGTTGAACTGAACAAAAAAAATTCTCTGTGAACTTTAAAATAATTAATGAGATATTAATTAATAAAAGTCTGCGAATGAGTATCCGCCAGGAAAGAACTCCGCTCGTTTTCTGTTGCTAGGAACGTGACGGGATGTTAAGTATGCTATACGAATGGCATTGGCTATGCAGAAGCGGCATGTAATTATAATTAACGTAGAATATATCGAACATCTCGCTGCGCTCCTTAGCAACCATAAACACGTGTAACATTGGGCTTTCTCTTCACGCACGATTATTCGCAGATCTTTATTAATTAATATCCCATTAACTATTTCAAAGTTCGCAAAATGGTAGACTTTTTTATTAGTTCTACCTGCTCATGAGAAGTGATCCAATTATTATAATAAATAATAAACAAAAAACTAAAAATTATTGTGAATTATTATTAATATGAGTATTATATACGGACTCGATTGTTTCGACAATTTTATAAATATTAAAATTATAATAACATAATGTAAGTATATATATATATATATATAAATTTATATAAAAGATACAATACAGTGCGTGATTAAAAACAACAAATTATACTACGTAATAATTTCAATGTTCGCAATAATCATACTGATTTCCAATAGCAAAAATAAAAACAATTATACATTATTAATTTGATAATTTATTTAGCGGAATATGTTGCAAATTTTTATTTATTATAAAATAATTTTCATGCATTTTCTCAATTCACGATGCATTCGCAATTGTGATGCAAAAAATCAAATTGTTATATAAAATTGATACTTTATATTTTTTAATTTTATTTTATTATTATATTCTATAAAATTTTGAGGATACGTTTAATATTTATAAACGAATATAGCATTAATTTTTAATTTTTATAAAATAACTTTGGGAATTGTATACATAATTGCAATTTTATCCTTCATATATTTATATGTATTTTATTTTTTGCAATTTTAATATAATCGTCTTATCTAGTTTGCATATATCTTTGCATTATATGTATAAATCATATGATGATTATTCAAGTCAATTGAATCTGTTATCCTGACGAAGTTTTCTGATATTCGATGGTGAAAAATTCCTGAATGCTCAAGCATTTCACTGTTTATAAAACGCAACAAAATTCGAAACAATTAAAACTGATCTTAAAATATTAATAAAACCGAAGTCTGAATAAATATCAATATCATTATTTTCTTTTTCATTTACAAATTGTTTAACTTTAATTTTGCTAGTTTAAATTTACGGTTAATACAAAAAAAAATAAATCTCGAAACATATTTGTAATAATAAAAGTAAGAAATTATTTATATCTTGTTCATCGAATACAAAAAAGCATTTTTAGACAATAACAATAAAGAGCTTACCTTGAGAGTCCATATTCGGACCTTAATTTTTTCTTACGTGAAATTATCGTGAAATTAAGTGAAATTTATCGTACAACGTAAAAAAAAAAATATTCTCATTACATACATGATGATTATTTAATACATACATTTATATATGAATATTCAATAGAAAGTGAATGTAAGTCTTTTGAGTGTAAGTATATATTTCGAAATATGTCTGTCTTTCTTACGAACAATACGAGCGAATGATGAGGCTGCGTGCTACGACGTACAATATCGTATTGTACGAGTGCAATGAAAGTCGGAGTTTGGCCGGCTATTTTCATCCCGAGTTCGGCCGCTCTTTCTCTCGCACCGAGCGGCCTTCCTCTAACCCTTGATTTTCATCGATTCGTGACCACCCTCTTTCTACCTCCCCCTTATGGCCTCGCCACAAAGCTCTTGTGATACGCCACAGTAAAACAGCTCTTATGTGTATCTCTATGTCAACGAAAGCAAACAACGAGAGAGAGAGAGAGAGAGAGAGAGAAATTCGATAAATAAAAAACGCGAAAAATATGCCTTATATTCTTTCCACTAATCCAATCTTTGCTAACAAATAATGGAGTTTCAAAGCTGATACTAAAACGAGTAGGTAGTTTCGATTCTGAAATTGATCGATAAAAGAATCTCATAATATAGATCCGGGAACTGTATAGTTTACGAGAGAGAGGGTCGCGAATATCACAAGTTATGGAATTCTCGAAATGAGATCAAGCGAACTAGTCGGAAGCATATGCAGACGGTCGTAACTTTTGCACAGTGAACTATTTGCATCCTCCGCTGGATGCGCACAGAGAGACGGATGGTGATATTCCGGAGTCTGATAATTTAAGGCCAGTAGGAGCCCTCCAGCCACCCAAGTAACTAAAATTATGCCGCTTGCTATCCCCATTTTACAAACTTAAGGAATTGACAAGTAGTTACGAAGCGAATTATTCCGCGAACGCGTTTGCCTTAGCGAGATCGAGAGACCAAATTCCCGCATTTCTCGCGCAATATACAAACGGAAAGAACAATTTTGCTGAATCCAGATGTGAAAATAATTTTTGTTCAATAATCAAAATAATTTTGCGCGAAAGTCAAAGTGATTGCTAAAATATCAAAACGTTTTATAGCAATGCTTATCAGTTTCAACATTCCAACAAATTATTTTGATAATTCAACAAAAAATTATTTCCAGATCTGTTTTTAACACAATTTTTAGACCTTTCAACAAAATCGTTCTTTCCGTGCAAAATTTCACATACACAAATCCGTCCTTGCAAGATGCGTTGCAGAGAACCTATTGGATCAAATCGGGTAAATTGGACAAACGGGATCGCTAAATTTTTACCACATCGCGCCTAATTTCGAAGAACTGAGCTGATTCGCGTTTCGACCGCGAGGTCCGAAAGGAGAGTGTGCGCATGTACATATCTATATACCCGCACGTAACCGTACATCTATATCGAATGCTGCAACATGTAATGGCGGTATATCTGTAGCGCCACTTCCATTTCACCTCCGTCATCCATCGGAAGCGTCGACTTTCGTGCACCCGGCTGTACATCGACAGGCCGATGTTTATTGAAAGCAAACGAAGCGCCCTTTCGTTTCGCCCTATTGCTATAAAGCCAGCAAGGCCGTTTCTCTCTCTCTCTCTCTCTCTCTCTTTCTCTCTGTCCCTTCCACCTAGCTTTACTATATTATTTCCACTTGAATCTATCGTCGGGTTAAAGACCCGTCACTCCAAACTATCGACTCACGGCCAGCTGTTGCAAAGACGGAACAGCTCTTTCTCGCCCGCCTACGCTTCTCAAATATTAACACATTCGGTAGGAAAGACGTAATCTCGTGTCCTGCGGCAGATTTTGACGCAATCCTGCGACCTGCGCACAAACGCGATAAAATCCCCGGCAAAAGTTGCTTGTTGATTTCTTCTTAAATAAGTTCCCATGCTAATTTGCTAATTTATGCGCGTAATAAAGAATACTAGGAAATGGATAAACAATGATACCTAAAATACATTGCAAAATATACAATCACCTAACTTTTACATAAGCGAAAGTTACAAAAATTAATTTTTATAAAATATTTTATCCCTCTGTGTAAATTTAGATATTTATATAAATTTATATAGAGCTAATATTATAAAATGATTGCAGTTATAAAAGATTTGAGAGTATTTACGTACTAAGCATACATTATATGTAATATAAATATAAATGTATATGTATATATATATATATATATATATATATGTGTGTATAAAATCATGAAACAAAGTAACAATAATTTAAGAAATTTTTTTCTTTACAAATTTTCTTATCGAATTTTATTTGAACAAGTTTCCATTCTTTTATGTCTCAAATACTATGGTATAGTATGGTATACAAATATTGCTATAGAAAAGTAATAAGTCTCAAAAATAATTTTTTATATCTTCACTTTTAACAAAGAAGCGGCCAAAAATTCGAGCAACGAAAGGGTGTTAAAAATAAGAATTTTGTATTACAATGTCGCAAGCGCAGTGATACGTTTCGACCTTACTTGGTCTTTCTCAACCGCAAGAAATTACAAAGAAAATTAAGTAGAAAAATACATGTATTTGATTTAAATAAAATAAATTAATTAAATACGCTGGATAGAGACGGACATAATTGTCGTTCTTAAACAGACGCAAGTATGTTAATCAAATATAAAATGATAGAAATAACGGGACCGCTCTAATTGTAAGTCCAAGACTAAAACTGCAGATCCGTTCATCGTTGGAAAGCGAGAAGAAATGGAATCAGATCATTAAAAAAGAGAGAAAGTCCAAACTTGCAATAAAAAAAAGATGTTAGTCCGAAAACGGTGTGCGATAACGTTAGGCGGAGTATAATGTTGTTTACTTGGTATCACGAACTTAAGTTCGACAATTATGTCCGTCTCTATCCAGCTTATTTATTTAATTTATTTTATTTATATCAAATACATGTATTTTTCTACTCAATTTTCTTTTTGCGGTTGAGAAAGATCAAATAAGGTCGAAATGTACCGCTGCGCTTACGACATTGTAATATAAATTTTTTATTTTTAACACCCTTTCGTTGCTTGAATTTTTGGCCGCTTCTTTCGTCGTTTATTAATTAACTCCGAGCGGAATTCAAATATAATCTTCATTTTTCCATCAACGCGACAATATATTACGTAAAAAAAAAATTTTACACTGTTTATATCCCAAAACTTATTAGAAGAATTCTATCTCTAATCCAGATTTAAATAATTTTCATCTGTCTTTCTTTCAGATTCGCTTGTCAGAATACTAAATACAGTTTTAATTGAAAAATAATATACGCAATAAATTACAAAGTAAAATCAACTGCAACTCAACGAGAAGATAGGTAAAAAGTTTTTTTTTTTAGATGTATAGAATATCCAATACTCTCCATACAGCTTCATATGTAATGTGTCGAATACGCAAAGTAAATACGCGCCGTGTTCTACTCGATCGAGCCAACAACGCAACGCGGTCACCTGCATCGCACCGATATGCAAGTGGATCATTCGTTTATCGCTACTTCAGGCGACTCGTAACTCTATCCAGAGCAATCTAATCTCATTATTCCGACGCAGACGATAAACGTGGTGCAATTGCAGCGGAGCCATCGTTTAGGCATTGCCATCGTCGTGACATCGTTGATATCTCGGCAATACCTCGGCGCGAGTTGCCATATACGTGTCGGAAAATGCGAAGCAGAATGATGTCATATGAAATAAAACCGATCTAAGTTACGCAACTGTTTACGACGCGATGATATCTCGTTCAACGATTAAAGATGAATTAAAAGATAGATTTCCAGAAAGCGTTTTCGTTGCCAATGCGAAATTAAATAACACAACGATAACGATAAATGCTCTTACGATTTGGAGTGGAAAAGCAGCCCAGAAAAGAGAAGGCAGCTGTGTATACAATGCCGATAATTAATTTATAATATAAACATCTAGAAAGTTAAACGCAGTGACATTTGAAGCACGTGCTGCAACGAAATTGTGCTACTGCAGACAGAAAGTGTCTTAATTTCTGACTTAATTTTGCTAATAATTTTGTTTAATATAAATTTTACGTGATTAGCGTGTACATGCGCGTAATAATAGTACCCAGAAGAAAAAATGAAAGAAAATTTTATTACTAAAACCTATATTAAAACTATTTAGCGATAACATTTTAGTTTTCTGGAAACTACCGGAAGTAGAGTAAACCTGAATCAGGTCCAAAATTTTTTAATAAAAACACAGAGAGAGAAGAGAGGTACCGTTACATAAGTCTTTTAGATACGAACAAGTTTTTACTTAAACTTTTTTACGTTACGGTTTACGAGAAAAATAAGAAAATCACAGAGTCGTTTCATTAAGTCATTTATTTTTCCAAGTTGGAAATGTTATCGGAAGTTTAAATTAAAATTTATAAGATCAAACTCTATGTAATTAATCGGATGATATTTGTGTTTTCAGGAATAAAGGGAAAAATGAAGTAAATTCTTAAATTCTGAATTAAAACATAGGCGAGTATTAATATTGTGGATAGCTCCATACAGCATTTATTAACATCTTAGAAGAAAACATCTTTAAATAAAAGTTTTTAATATCTCTCAATGTTAATAAAAAATGTACACATAATAAATATTATTTCTTATTAGCATATTTCCTCGTTTTTAGGAATAAAGGGAAAAACTGTAGTAAATTCTTAAATTTTGAATTAAAACATAGACGAGTAAAATATTGTGGATAGCTACACACAGCATTTATTAAAAAACATCTTTGAATAAAAGTTTTTAATATCTCTTAATGTTAACAAAAAATATATAATAGATATTATTTCTTATTAACATATTTTTTCGAAAAATGAAAATTTTTTTAAATTTTCTTTTTAAAGCCTATTTAAATGCGTGTCTGAACTAGAATGATAGCCATTTTGAACACTTTTAAGAAGAAAATTTAAAAAATTTCAATTTTTTTAATTAAGGAAATGCATTAATAAGAAATAATGTTATTTCTTGTTAACAATAAGAAATATTAAACATTTTTTTATTTAAAGATATTTCTTCTCAATGTGTGATTAAAGATATAACGATACTCATAATTGTCTAAAAGTTGAATTCAAAATACGATAGGTATCTCATTCGTACTTCAAGTAATAAATAGTAAGTAGATATGGATAGGCAAAGATAATATTTAAAAATCGCTTATATAACATGCACGGAAAGAACAATTTTGTTGAATCCAGATCTGAAAATAATTTTTGTTCAATAATCAAAACTTTGTGCGAAAGTCAAAATGATTACTAGAATATCAAAACGTTTTATAGAAATGTAAGTATTTATTTATCAGTTTTACAACACTCCAACAAATTATTTTGATGTTTCAACAAAAAATTATTTTCAGATCTGTATTTGGCAAAAATTTTAGACCTTTTAACAAAATCGTTCTTTCCGTGTGGAATGGTAAAATCGCGGGAATGCAATCCCCTTTTCAAGAGGCTCGTCATCACGTCGTTACTAGCACGTTACTAGCATCATCGTCACATGTAACAAACCTCAAGAACCATATAATAATCGGCGTAAGAAGTCCCTAAAACTCGCACAGAACGTCGACATCGCAGCTATGTAATTGCGTAACGCTGCGGGTGCACTTGCCGCGACGTAATCGTATTACAGATTGAACGAAGCACCGCAAGCGACCGTGAACTTTCGGAAAGAAAGAAGGGATAACTCAACATCCGTTATCCAGTGTCTCCTCGGCATTACGTTGGATTCATTCTTTCTATTTTTTCGATCTTTGCGACACGCTAGATTTGTTACGCATCATCGTACTAATCAACCCGTTTAATCCAAACTTTTATGAAAAATTAAGGTTATAAAGAAGATTGTGTAGAAATATATATACGTATGTGTACATTGTGTGTGTATATATTACACACACACACACACACACACACACACACACACACACACACACACACACACATCTTTTTATGGAATTTATGTATCATAGTTCAGCGCTTTTATATTTTTTTAAATACATATGTATTTTAAATTTTAATATGGCCTTTAAAGGAAAAAGTACATACAAGTTTTTTTATATTTAAAATAGCATTCGAAAACGAGGTTTTAACAGATAACTACGTTCTTTTTCAGCAATGGAAAAAATTTGAAAACGATGAAACAGCACTATGCTACATATATTTATTCATATTAATTAAATAATCTTTTTGCATTCCCGCGCATTTAGTTAATTCCAAACATGAATATACAAGACGAGGCTATACAGAGTGTCTTATTTAATAATGCAATATGTCTGGTAATCGTGGAGTTTTAAAGAAAAATGGTTCGGATAAAAATTGTAAGGCTTCGAGGGGGACGTAATATGTTAAAATTGAATTATCCTTATAAAGGTCCATTTAATTTTTTTAAATGGAATGTGCTATTTTTTTTATTACAAAATTAGAAAGAGCGTTCAATTCTACGTAAAAAAAAAGTACTAAAACACTTTTAGTCTAAACTCTAAAAATTATTTGAGTTTAGAATAAAATATCATATCAAAGATTTCATGAAAAGAGAAAATTCTCTACTGAATGACATGCGTTGCCCCCCCC
>NW_012027321.1:105390-132215 GCF_000956235.1 Wasmannia auropunctata
CTCCTCCCATCTCTCAATCAAATCTAGAATAATGAACGGAGACCTAAAGGAGCAATAGTCTCATGTGTGCGTGCATGCAAGTAAGACTCCATGGTTTGTCACTTTCACAGTAACCAGCTGTTTGATAAATAAAATTTCAATGTAACAAGTGTTTAATATTGGCATCATTAACTTCGTGACATAATCCAATTCTCTGACAAAATTGTTCTTCCAATGATATAAGAACACATTACGTAGAATACTGTGACAAACATTTTTTATTTGCCTCTTCATCATGTCATCTCTCGTCACTCTTGACGCATGCGTCTGAACAATTTTCATTATGACGTCTTCTGACGAATGTTCATTCGTCTGATTCGTCTTTCTATAATACATATCGCCTGAAATGAAGGACAATGTCTATGTGGGTACCTTATTTGATAAAGTCTTGCAGCTGCATCGATAATTGTGTCAATATTCACCTAGTATCGAAAGAGTACCAACGATTTCATCCCAACAATAGTCGGTAACCATAATTTTTAATTTTAAACAATGCCTACGTGAACCCTTTGTAAGCCGATAATCTCATTTAAGGTCAAATCCTTTTTATTTTGTACAATAGAGTTTTCCTTTTTCATGAAATGTCTCTTTCAATAATAAGTTTAGACTAAAAATATTCTAGTATTTTTATCCTTAAAATTAAACGCTCTTTGTAATTTTGTAATAAAAAATACCACATTCCACTAGAAAAAAAAGTAAAATTGATCTTCAAATGATCTTGAAAAACTCCACATAAGAGCAATTTAAACTCATCATATTACGTCTGCTTCGAAATCCTACACTTTTGTCTGAATCATTTTTTTTCTCTCTAAAACTTTGCGATTTCCAAATATTAGACTGTCAAATATACCTTGTTCATATATACGCAAAAACATACAATGTGCTACAGATGTACACTACAGTTACACTTATATAATGTAGGGCGCTGTAAAACATGTTCTCAAGTGAATTTGAGAGATATTCAGCGAGAGAAACGGAACTATAACACTCTACTAAACTGTTTTTCGTAATAAACGATGCAAGCGCTCCTTCATGACGAAAACAAATCGTGAATTAGACGGAATTGTAATTCAAAAGAAAAATAAATGACTCGATTTAATAAACATGATTTAAGAAAGCGTAAATTACTGATTTTACTTCATTCTAAAAAAAAAAAAAATGAGAAAATTTTTATATAAACAATTTCCTAAAACAATATTGAAAATATGTGTATGTAAAATATATACATTATTATTATAATATAAAATATACATTATTATTTTCTCAAATATACATACAATTTTTCTCGCATTTTTCGTTTTTTCAGAATAAAGTAAAATCAGTAATTTATGTTTTCTTAAATCATGTTCACTAAATTAAGCCTTTTATTCATATTTTAAATTACAATTCCGTCTAATTCACAATTTATTTTCATTATGAAGCATTGCGCTTCCACCGTCCATTACGGAAAACAGTTTACGAGTGTTATAGTTACGTTTCTCTCGCTGCATGCCTCTCAAATTCACTTGGGAACTTCCGCCCTACATTATATGAGCGTAATAATAATTCTATAAAAATTTTTCTCGTTGAGAACAAGTAAAATTATTAAATTTTGCTGACGATTTAATCCCTTTTCTCCGCGCACTTGGAATATAAATAGATTCATTAGGATAAATTATGCTGACTTAATATACGCGGATATACCTTGACAGTACGCGTTGGATACAAAATTGTTGCATCACCGATGCAATAGTTAGTATTTCTAGAAAAAACATTTCTAAGAAAATATCTCTTTAAATCTTGATTGAATACTAATTAATCATGCTGCTTTTAGCATATACATCTCAAGAAAACTCTATTTTACGAGTATTTACAAGTAAAGATCTTTGTATTAAAAAGACAATCAGAAAACGTAAATACGATCTAACAATAATCTTAAAAAAACTATCGACATAATGATTATATGATTATAAATGAAAATATAATGAAAAATCAACAAAAAAAATGACACGGAGGGAAAAATAATTAATCGTTCAATTATGTACGGTTTGTAGCCACGAGCGACCACATCACGCGGAATATTTTGCTTCTTATTATATAATATTAATCAAATGTTAATGACACAATATCCGGTTGATTTGAGAGTATAACGTCGCGGTTGTTAGTGATTTACCGTGATCGAAGTGGATCGTGATGTGATTGCTGAAGTGTCCGCATGTGTTTGGCGATGAAACAACAACCGGGATAATTTACTCTAACCCAATCATCAATCACGCGTCGCTAATCTGGGTTCCGATCAAGTACCTACGCGGCTAATGAAACACGTTTAATTTCAGATACAATTTAATTTTCAACAAAATACAAAATTCGGAGAAAACGACTTTACGTTCACGTCGATATAACGACCTCGATTCTTTCACTTTATGTTCGATACATCAAAGGAAAAGTGAACCAATAAATCAACAGTACCGGCTAAAAAGTTTATCATCCGTGGAAGTCCTTTATTTTATTTATTGCTTTAACGGTATTATTACAAAATTATATTCGACGATTGAAATGGCATGAGGTCTACGTGTGTACAGATTTTTAATTAATATTAGTAATATAAATTACAGAAAAAAAATTAAAAGTTCATATTTTTTTGAAAAAAATCCTACATTTGTTGTAGAATTAAAAAAACATATGTACTTGTAAACAATTGCCAAGTCTGGGTTATTTCATTTTAATGAGGATAATGTAAAGTGTGATCAAGAGCTACTGTCTAGAAAGGTACTGTCATAAAGTTGTCGATGGAAATGACTTTCCGTAAGTTCCGACATCGGGATGGAAATAGTAACAGCGTCTTCGCCTTTAACAAGAGAAGTCGTCCGCCTCGTAGGAAAACTCATTACCGAAGATACATCTAAGTTTGCAATGTAATATTCAAACCCCGTGTTGCAGAATTTGAAAAAAAAACTCGTGTTCCTATAATTTTAATTTAAACGAATTTAATTTAAATGTAAATTGAACGCACGCTTTTATTTTAAAATCTTTCCAATTTTCCTCTCACGCAAAATTAAATTTTTGTACTTAAAATCAAATTTTCAAAATTTCTCATATTTTCTCTTTCGGATTTACTTTTTGTTAAAAAATGCGTCACCTATTTTTTTTTTTTTACTACCATTTTCCATTACAGAAAAGGGAATACGAGTATAGGAGAGGTCAACAACTATGAGCTCGTTGCAAACTCGTCGGCTGTACATATGAAATATTTGTCTGTGTGTGTGTGTGTGTGTGTGTATACGTGTTGCGCGCATGTCTGTGGAACATGAGATAGTCTGTCAGTGGCAAGTGGACATAAGGGTCAGATGTTTTGTACGGCGATTTATAGGTTTATAGACGCCCTGTACATACGTGTGCGCGTATACATATACATATGTCATATGCGTATGGTGGGTCGATATATATTTTTTCATGAAGTGCACACAAAAACTCGGGATTCAAGGTTACATTTAAATTCTTTGAACAGCAAATAAGAAAAAAGTGATAAGAAAAGAATTCTAAGAATGATTGCAAAAAAGGCAAATGGTTCATACAATACTCGGAAAAGATCAAATTTTTTAAAAAAGCAGGGTCAGATCTAAAAGAGATTATCTTATCTTATATCTTATTAACTTTTATTAAGAGTGCCTATCTTTCGAGCAAGGATGATAAAAAAAAATTATGCTGTTTGAGCGAAATAATTAAATTGCAAGTTCGTGTGTTAAATTATTGGTATAATATTGAGACAATGATTTGGAAGCGCTCATTTTGGTGGGGAGCTGTGGTATTAACCCAGATTTGTTACGAGTTACAAGTGTCTTAAGCGTAGGATCAAGTGGAGTAACTGAAACCGTTACATAAATAGGTCAGTGCACAATGAGTTTCCAATAATTAAATTAATAGCTATATACCATATTTTGATAATCTCGTAATAATTATTACCTATTCTTTACTTTAAAATAATTTTAATAATATCTGAAAAGAATAAGTAAAATTTTATAGACAGAAATAGTAATATAAAAAAAGTATTATAATTATAAAATAAAATAAAAATCAATTTTTAAAGATTTTTAAAGATTACTTCCTTAATTTACTGATCAGTTTTAATTACGTCAATCAGCTTTGTATCATTCTTAGCGTGTCATTATAAAGAATATCAAGTAAAGTCAATATAGCGTATCAGAATGTTAAGAATGTTAAGTGACAACAGCATAAAGCAATTATAATAATTGAGTGTAAAATAATTGCAACAGTGTCAACAGATATAATTTTTGCTTTGTGTAGTAACCAAATATGAACGAATTAATGGATCAACGATCGTGTTACGCGCGGATTTCCTCTTTGATAAAGTGACTGGAGAAAACTGTAACGGTGTACAGATTGAAAAGCTAGCGTCGTGACGTGTTGACACGTATAAAACCAGGAAACCTGTTAAATCTTATTTGCCGTCATGTGTGTATGGAAGCTGTGTATGATTAAATCAATATGCGCAAGTAAAACGAATTATAATGTTGTTTTGTAGTTTGAAAGCATGAAGTGCAAGATATGCTTCAAAATTATGCTCACAGATTGAAAAACCTGGGGTATTATTAAAATTAATTAAAGTAAATGCTGAAACATAAGGAACATAGTATCTAATAAACTTTATTATTTTAACTTTAATTCTAATAAATATGATTGATAAAAACAATACAGTTTTTAATTTATTACTTCATCAATGATCAATACATTTTTTAACTCATTATTTCATCAATGATCACTTTACTATTTTAATTATAATTATAATGAACAAATTATAATGAAGGATTTACTACTACTACAATAATGGGTTAATTCACAACGTAATCGAACATGTGGTATTAATGTAAAAATAGATGAATGATAAAATGTTCTATTTGTCTCTCTATATTTGTCACAAAATTTTGGTTAATCCTCTGCAGTAAGACCTTGCAGTAAACCGGTCTACAATTGCGTAAGTATAGTTGCAAGTAGTTGTAGTTGTAAAAATTTACCAATCACAATCGAATATTCGACTGTAATTGGTCAGTTCTTACGACTACAATTATTTACAACATACGCTTACGTAACTGTAGACCGGGCTTAAGACCTTCAACAGATCTTTGTACATGTATTTTATAGCTATTAATTTGTAATATCAGCTAAGTATGAGCTAACATGACAGATGGTTCGTTTTTTTTGTCAGCGATACAAAAAACTGTATACACATTATTTAAATGATTCATTTTTGTCAACAATACAAAAAACTGTATGTACATAAGAAAAATGTAGCTATATTTTTCCTGATTTCTTCCTAGAATGGGAGTATCTTTCTTCTCCTAGTATGATAGTAGTTTCTCTCATGCCAATTTGACATTGAGATTATAAGATTCGTAAACTCCGAATTATCAGTACAATCGTTTAAAGATGCCGGATTCGAATGGAAGGTCGCCGACGTAAATCTGCGAACCGGTTCTATTAACTCGCCATTCCGTTAATATTTTTACATAACGTTTCATCTCCCGCGACTGTAAATCGTTTCCACAAATATTTACTTCTATTTGCCGATATCCGTAGCTTCGTTAGCAAAACGTTGCGCAACGTAACGAAGAATTAATTCTTGCCCCGTAGCTTTGCCCTACATACACCATATTGCAAACTTCATTATTATCTTCGTTATAATGCGTCTAATTAAAATTATTCATCCCATGCCGAGCAAGAGAGATATAGAAAGAAAATAAAAATATAAAAATTTTGAAAATATAAAGATGAAATTTGTGAATATGCAGCTAATTGTTTGTCGATCAGTCGTATTTATATAATAAATTCTTTCACACATAAATTTTCTACTTTAAAAAGTAAAGTAAAATATTTTGAAAAATTTATTAGAGATAATTATGAAATTCCTTTATTTCAATTTAATATTATATTTAAAAAATGTATTAGTGATTAATTATTAAAATTTTAAGTATTAAAAGCATTGTTGTTAGTTTATTTCAATTTCTATAAGTATAAAATTTATATGTGAAAAAATTTATTATAAAAATACGACAGTATTCAATTTTAAAGTGATGATTCGTTACTTATTGTTATTTTTTATAATGTTAAAATAAGATATTTTTAAAATTACATTATTTAATAATATTTAATAATATTAAATATAATAATTAATATGAAAACTTAAAATCTTAAATTAGTCTCTATAACCCACACAACAAACTTTCCTTTAAATTAAACTTCTCTGATTAATCTTCTAATTATTAGTATTGATATTTTTATTGATATTTTTAATATATTTGTCTTAGAGATTCAAATTCTAATTTATAAACGCAAAATTTATCAAAAATTTTTATTAAATATTGTTTTTAAATATTAATGTCGTTATTAATGGTGCATTTTGAATATTCTAATATTCACTGAAAATCTGCAATTCACGTTACCTACAGATAGATTGGATCGAGACAAATAAGATTTGTTTTTCAATTTTTTTTTCTCTATTGGTAAAAATGTAATCAAAACAAATTTTATCATTAAGTTTTATTTTAAATTCCTAATCTTTATAACTTTCATATAATAAAATAATATATAAACATATGTCTTATTGCACAACAAAAAAACTAAGAAAAGAAAATTATCCGATTTGCCACGAAATTGGAGAACTAAGCTGATCTGGTATTTACTAGATTGTTTTGACAAACTGTAAAAATTATTATAATTTGAATAGGTTTCAACATATCTTTTTGTTACAAAGTCACAAAAATTAAAATTGTAATTTTATGAGTTACAAAAACAATGAATAAAAATGGAAGCCAATTTTGACCTAAAAGTATAACATTAGTTGCACATGTAACCTTGTGTTTTTTTTTTAGTCCCTGCATACGATGATAGTTTTGTCTACCTAAACTTGTAGGAAAATAGTTAAAATTCGTGTTAAAAGTGATTTTTAATAATAATTTGGTTATATAGTGACAATTTTGTTCCAACTATTTAATTGTATTATTTATAGTATAGTATAATTTTTTTTTCACTAGAAACCGAGGAAACATTTTAAATGAAATAAGAACTACGTCAATTATAAAAAAATGTTGAAGAAAGAATTCCAAAAACATAAGAAAAGATACAGAAATAGATAATTCAACTTTATAATATTAGCGGATTGTCGTTAATGGATTCACGACACAACGTCATAAGGATCTCGCTATATTAGATTTTCTGAAATATTTCATTTTCAAGTGTTTCTTTGATGTTTAATTGAAAAAAATTATAAAACTGTAAGAGAGAAAGGGGGACAAATAGTGACGGATTTTTTCCTCTCCCCTACAAGCTAATTTCAAATTTACAAGATATGATTTTTCACTAAAAGAGTACTTTCCACTTTGAAATATACAAAAAACTTAATTAGAGGTCCCGTAAGTCAGGTATAAGGGCTAGATTTTTAAAGAAACTGAAATCTACATTTATCGTTTGATTATTTGCCCCATATTAGAATAAGTAGTGACACCCTATGGGGTAAATACTACTTACACCCCTCTCCTTTACCAAAATACAAGTAATATAATTAAATAATTGGAGCAAAATTGTTATTATATAACCAAATTACTAATAAAACCGATCTTATAACGTAATTTTGATCACTTTCCCACGGATTTAGATGAATGAAAATATCATCGTATTCAACGAGTAAAAAACGTAAGATTACATATGTAACTTACACGTTATACTTTTTACCCATCATCCTTTTTTCATGCACTCATGATCTCAACGCTTATATTATGAACTGACACATGCAACACAGAATACTGTCTATTGGTTCCGATACTGAGGAAGTGCGCGGAAAAATAACTAGCATAATAAAACTATAGATATAATGGATAAAACCGCACAATTGAAACAAAAAGAAAAACAAACAAAACTAATGACAATTATGTCAAAATTTATATTAATCTGATTCGCCTTGATAGATATAAATAAAATAAATAGAACTAAATTAACGACTGAATTTATTATTACCATAAAAATGTACGACGTTACAAATAATAAAAAGTAACGATTGTTGCCGATAAAAGTAACGTTAATTTCCAACCTTGAAGAAGGATTTTAATAATTTAAACATGTCGACGTGAAATAATATCGAGACCACAATTTTTTACAGTTTCTGCGGAAATTGAAACAGAATATAAAAAAAAAGAAAAAGAAAATGAGATTTCGTAAAAAGAGAAGGGAGTAGATTATCCATAAAAAAAAGGAAAAGATTAGGGTTGTGAATTCCGGTGAATCCTACAATCTTCAATGTTAAGCATAGTGAGTAAAAAAACAACTAATGTAATTGTGTATCCTATATATATATTATGTATGTATAATTCTAATTTCACACGAAAAAGAAAAATTTTGCTTACAAAGTGTTGCTTACAAAGTTTTTTTTTATTCGCTACACTAATATAACGGAAAATTTGTTACATATTCTCTTTGATATAATAGAAACATTTTGCAAAGACATTCTCCCCTTCTGTGTGAAATTTTATAAAAGAGTGGCATGCAAATACTTTATCAACTTTCAAATGTATATCATAATGTCAACAACACGTATTTAGCCTACAGATAGGGCGTGTGCGGGCGAGAGCAGACCAGTCAAAGAGTCTGACATTAGGGATGCGAGCATACAACGGGGGCGAGTTGGAATATACCATACGTTGTAAAATGCATTTTATCATTGTGATGCCTTCGCAATCGCAGAATATTATGCGAGAAATGCAACGGCGCACGTCCATCAGTCGTCTGGGTCATTGATCACGAATGCATAATATGTGAATATCAACTAATCGCGAATCATGCCGGACAACGCCGTGAATTTTTTCCGTGGCATTTTCATATGCGATCGACTTCACGATCGAGCTCCGAAGTTATCCTGTTTTAACTATTGACTGAGAATTCCTTTTATTTTGAGAAGAGGCAAAAAGTCAATCGTGAATTCGATATGCTCGTAATCGATAGTTATAGCTAAGCTAATCACAAGTAATAATGCTGTACGACAAAAAATGTGTAAGTACGCACCAAGGTGTATTAAACTGTGAGGTTTCTCGTAGTTTTTGGACACTAAAAAAATGATCTCTGTTTACCAAATTGCTCACGTCACAATTTTGAGAAAGTGTAATTGCAGTTGTAAAAAGGGATAATTTAGTGTTGTGTATTTTGACATATTACAACAATTATACGACATGTTGCAGAAATTTTATTGCAGTCAAAATAAAGTATGTTACATTCAGCCCTTGAAAGAAATTTGTTATGTCGATTGGTTAAAAAGATATTTATGGTATTTGCGAATTTATTGTGACTTACATAAACTATTAAGGATATACTAAATATTTTTTAATCATATTATTTAAACTTGAGAATTTTTTAGGTTTAACAATTGTAATGAGTGTAATAAAACTTTTCCCTACCACGTCACATATAATAATTATAATGTGATAAAATACATTAAAATAGCACACCTTTTTACAACTTATAAATTGCTTTTAAACTTAAACTTGAAACTTCTCAAAATTGTAGTAAAGCTACTTGATAAACGGAATCACATTTAGCGCCCCCAAAAATTACGAGAAACGATTACCCCTCGTTTTTAAGCTAAACAAATTTTTGCTGAACAGTGTAATCTATGAGCTTTTTCCGAAAATCTTGTATTTAATTTGAAAATTTACACAATAAACAGTAAAGTTAAAAATATGTCCTCGATAAAAACAAAAACTATTAGATAAAAATGAATATATCATAATTTGAAAATTTAGTAAACTTAGATGTCTGAGCACACGTTCGAATATAAAATTATTTCGATAAAGAAATTATTGCGAGGAAAACGTAGTAAAAATACTCAGTTGTTAATTTTTGTAGCCACAAATCATAGAATGGCATTGGTCGTTATCTTTACGAGTATGATATGTCCAAATGAATCTCTATCCATTCCGACGTCATAAACATGTCAATATATCGTACCAATATCTTGAAATAAAAACAATATTATTCTATGAGTTCGAAATAGAAAGGATTTATGAACAGACGTTACAACATTCGTCCTTCCCATTAGAAAATTTTCAATCTGAATGGGAACTGATTTTGACGTCAACGAAATTTCGAATTGCTGCCATATATGATGGAAGATTCTAATATTTTATATAAAGCATTTATTGTATCAAGTTATTTAAGCTTTTCTATCTCTTCCGTCGAATATATAGATGTATAATAAAACATTAAATGAAAGAACATAAATCTTTTATAAGTAAGACTGTTTATATAATGTAATATGTCGATAATCTACGCAAAAGTCTTATAATTTAAACGTCTTTTTATGCAAACGTTTTACGCAAATGTCTTTATAATTTAATACGAAGGACTGCCTACACAGAAAATAAGAAATTAAAGTAACGAGTGTTACTATTAAACCGAATGAATGATAAATGTATGAATAGATACAGCATTTAAATATATATACGCCATAAATCACTTTAATATTGTATTCTCTGTTTACTATTCAAATGATATAAGTCTCCATTTACAACCGCACATTATAATTTCACAACAAATCTAGATTGTTTTAATAGCTGTAAATTTTGTAAAACATTCGCAATTACGATTAACACGAAAACTTTCCATTTCCCTAAGATTAACATTTTATTCCCGTAAAACGTAACGATAAGGAATAACAATTGTATGCTGAACAAGCCAATTATAATATGTTACAAATCGAATCCGGGGTTTTCTTATCATTAACTTTAAGAAGAATGGCAGCCCTACCGCGAAGAAGCGATGGGAGATCAGCACGTGCGCACGCACGCACGCATGCACGTATGCGCACATATTCGTAACAAGCGGCGCCGCCACTTCTCGCATCGCAACGGAGAGGTTTCTAATTTGGACAAAGGAAGAATGGCGCAAATGCGTCAAGGCTGGATCGTTTAATCACAAACCGCTCAATCGGCCCGAAAGCGTTATTAACTGAATTTATGCATCTGTCCGTCTCGACGGGAAGAAGAAGACGGACGGATACCTCATCGTATCATTTTGTATAAGAAGAAGCTGTTGCACATCGACGATAAGGATTTGCAAAAAAAGAAATCAACGAAATTCTAAATAAACCGAATGACTCCCTCAAGTCAATTTTCGTACGAAAATTATTCAATCAAAAATTGATATTGTATTTGTATAAACGAATAAAGAATCGTCCAGTTTATACCTAAACACATCGCAGCAAGAATGCATTTTTTCTGTATTTTTAAATTCATAGATATTTATAATTTGCTGAGGATTCGCATGATCGAAAAATAACATTCCACGTTATCTAGATGAGTGAAATTGGGCAAAGTTAAAAAAGGCTGCATTGCCTAACTTTATTATCATATTCCATCAAAGGTCCAAAAAACGGCTAGAAGTGGATGGCATGTACATATAAAAGCAGATTAGTGGAGATAGGAAGGAAAGAGAGAAAGAGTGTGAGTGAGTGAGAGGGAGAGAGAGAGAGAGAGAGAGAGAGAGAGAGACCTTCCAATTTCTTTTCCATCATATCATGAACAATCGCGATTTTGTTGAAAATTTGTGTATTCGATTTTTATTTCGATTATCAAGATAATGTACAGATACAATATGAAATAAAGAGAAAACGAGATATTCAAATGGTATCCATGAATATCCGTTAGTAGCATCAGTGTTAATTGCGTACTAATTTTAGAATGGCGTGTCGCTCCATATGCCACCACAGAGATTATCAATCTCTCGTTGCGTACCAGATTGTAAATAAAAATTCACGGCGCAAAAATCAATTGGCAAAGCATTGAAAAAGAATAAACAAACAAGGCAAAATTAACCTCAATAGTCAAACATCAGTAGCCAGTCGTTTCCAGTTGTCAATGTTAAATAAAGCAACGAGATGTCGATTTTAGCTACCATATGTATACAAAAGTTATCTAAATTGTTTAAATATAGGTTATCAGTTCAAAAAACCAAGAAGGAAAAAATCATCGATTATTCTAAATATTCATAGACCCTTTCGTCTTCGATTTCGACTGTCGAATTGTAAGAAAAATTAATCATTGCCTTCTAAAGAATGAAAATATGTAATTTTGAAAATGTGTGGTTTTAATTCATAAATTCAAATATTATCAGGGCTAAGATCAAAATTATAATCGATTGTCTTTTGTCAAAAATTCATCGGGTTCATGAACTCATGAACATTTCATTCAAAGCTCATGGACATTCCTCGTCGAAGCAGGCCTGTCGATGCAAGCCGTGATGATCGAGTTTCTCCCCGAAGCGTTCACCTACTCTTCTCCCGGGGATGCAAACTCGATCGTTACTGGAACGCAACCGACGCATAGATACGTTTACGAGGAGAGCGAAAGCGTGCCAGCGCGCACACACACAGTTCACCGTATTTTCGGGAACGCGTTCAAATAATAAGAGGCTAATGATAGTAATGACTGTAACAATCACAAAGGCCGAAAATATACGAATAGCAAACGCGCGAATCGTTCGAGCAACGTTTCATGGAATTCGGGAAAAAGTTGCTCGCAAATTGCATTCATTGTCCTGTCATTTGAAAGTCATATCTCTGAAACAACGGACGTCTTTCTACAACTTCTTTGAGAACAAGACCTTTTTTGTTATCCCGCGTTACGTTTCTCTCGAAGCAATAGACGCGTATTATCTTAAAAATGATGCAACATCCTTCCTTGATTATTTCTGCGAAGTGAGAGTCATCGTTCTCTATTGTGCCGCAAATATATGTATAAGAAAGAGGAAAATTCTATGCATCTAATCATTCTAATCAATATGTCCCGAAGCAATAAATAATTCCAATCCAGTGGCAACAGACTGCATGTGAGTTGACGCATCGCGATAGGATATAACAATCATGGAGAATCATAGACACAGGGTGTCCGGCACTTACCATATGAAATCCTTGCAGTGGCTGCAAAAGGTGGGCTGTTTGAAGAATCGGGGCATAAAGCTATGATTCTTGACCATGTAGACATTCTTCTTTTTGAGGGCGCCCTTCCGGCCCCGTAATTTCTTAGCGAAAGCGGTGTTGGTGTCGCCGGTCCCGAGGGAGTCCTCGCACGTGTAGTCCTGGTCGTCCGCCATGGTTCCACTGCTGCTACTGGCTGCTGTCACTGACTGTTACTGCAACTATTGTTGCTGTCGCTGGCCAGTCGATTGATGATGAATCGACCTCGTTAACGGCGTTGACGTTGGTGTGTCTCGTGCTACTCGACGTGGGCGGCTCGTCGCCGGGCCTGTCCGAAATCCTTCGGTCAATTTGCGATGTCGCGTTCTACTCTCCCGGTATCCTCGGTTACGCGCGCGCGGTTCGTTCCGCTCTTCCAACTTGATGATCGAACTCGTACGACGTGGAGACCGCGCGCGGAAGCCGTCACACGGCTCCGACGACCGACGACGGTGTGTCTCGGGCGCGCGACGCTTGATGGACGATGAGGAGCAGAGGAGGGAGCGCGAGAAAAGGAGTGGGGAGAATTAGAGAGAGCGAGAGAGAGAGAGAAAGAGAGAGAAACGATGCTCTCTCGGTCGACGTCGGCGCGCGTGGTTCTTTCGAGCCGTACCGTGAGGTCCGATCAAGTCTAGGTGTTAGATACCGTACTCTCCTGCTGCTCCTGGAGCTCGCACCTCCTCTTTCGGCGACACGTCGACTCCCTTCCACTCACGGTTCCACCGGGCCACTGTGCTTTGGCCTTTCGCGTTTCTTCTCTCTCTCTCTCTCTCTCTCTCTCTCTCTGTTGACTCTGTTCGTCCCGCTCTAACTTCATGTAAGAGTCTATTCCTCCCTTTCCTTCATACTGTCTCTATTGCTCTGCAACAGCGTTATCTTCCTCTCTCTTTCTCGTTTTCAACGCGCACCGTGCACTCGTCCGGCACCGATCGCTTGACTTTGTCTAGCGTCTCTCTCTCTCTTTCTCTCTCTTCTTCCTCTTGCGAAGTGCGCACCTTCTCGTTCCCTTTCCCCTGTCGCTTCCACTACGCTCGTAATAACAAATACTACTCCTACTACTTGCCTCTACTTCGTCGCACCGTCTCTCTTCCGTTCACTCCCTCTGTCGGGCGATCTCATAGTCAGTTGTCTTTGTTCAACGCCCACCTTTCCTTTTTATCGCTCATCCGTTCCTTTCTTACTCTCCTTATAACGAATTTCTCTCTTTCTGTTTTTCACTTTCCCGCGTTCGTCCACTCCGATTTTTCGTCTCTCTCTCTCTTTCTTTCTCTCGCTATGTCGACTACCTCGCGCCTTCCTCGTCGCCGCTGTACGATGTCCGTCCGTCGTCCCGGCACCTGGTTTAGTCGTTGCACGATATACCGCCGACCCGTCTATCTCCCTCTATCCCGCAATGCCGTTTCCTCCCGTCAACCCTTCTCCGACGTTACGAATCATCCTTGTCTATTTCACGGCGCGACGCCGTGGCTACCGTGCCTCTGTTCTTTTCTCTCTTCCCCTTTAACCGCGCGCGCGCGGGTTACCCGATAATTTTAGACTCTCGGCGCAGCCACTGCTCAGCCTGCGCCGCGCACTCGAATATCGACATACGACCGACGGTGGCGGCGAGACCCGCGAATCGTACACGGCCGGCGACAAGATCGGTGAGAAAAGTAACGAGAAAATGGAAAAACGGAAGAAGAGAAACGTATAATACTTTTGCTTGTTTCCTTCCTTCCTTCCTTCTTTCTAAGCTGTAGATGTCCAGGTTATGCTTTTCTCTTGTTCTTCTCATCCGTAAGTGAGATACACCCTGCGAGTTTGCAGCAGCAATGAGATGGAAGGGAGAGTGATGCTGGTGGTGGAAGCTCGACCTCTGCCTTCATTCACCTATATTCTGATTTTTGCATGTATCCTTCGTCTCTCATTCTCTCCTCTTGCTCCTCTCTCTCTCTCTCTCTCTTTCTCTCTCTCTACTCCTTTTCCCCTCCCTTTCTCTTGTTACTCCTATTTGTTTGGCGTGAACATTCAGTTGCTGGACCGAAGAAAGCGTCGGAACCTACTTGTGGAGAAGACAGATCGCTCTGGCGATTCTATACGCACGGATTCTATGCTGCTCCGATCTTTTTGACTTGCTTACTAAAACGCACGGTTCACTCAACTGACTGGGTCCGTCGCGAACAGTAGTCGTGGCTGTTTAGTGCCAGACGCATCCCCAACAGCATGTGATGTCTGGCGCGTTAGCATTTTGACTACTCGCGGCCTCGGAAGGGATGGCCGCCTTGAGACTTTATCTAATTTCTCATGTGTCACAACTATTGATTCCTTATCTATATTCTACTTTTTAATCGTGTAATATCCCTCATCATTATTTAAACACTGCTCGATTGTTTATTTAGTAGTTTATACATCTAGAAGTTTGCTCTAACGTTTAATCAATTTTGATTAATTCAATAGCTTCCTTCAAAATGTTCTGACACCTTAATGCAAATTTATCAATTATAAGTTACAAATATAAATAAACAGATAAATCTCGTTGTCGTTATCTGTGTATGTATATATATATATTTATATAATACAATCTCCACAATCGCTATTTTTAAAAATATATCTAGTGCGCTATGTCCGTGCTTCGTATGAATCATATTTTATAAAAAAAAAAAAGATAAGATAAGATACGCCTCAAGACGAACATACAAGCAAGATAAATTCGAAGGAAATTTCGCTAGAAAAGGATGGTTCTTCACTTCTCGTGCGTTAAAGGTGCGATTGTATCCAGTAATGATATGACTCGTGCGCGGGATTTGCGCGGGCTTTCGCCGGGTTGCACTCGGAACCGGCCATCGATCCGCGGTTTCATCCCCGCGGAAAACGCAGAAACCTACGGACTAAGTCATTTAGATGGCGAACGCAGCGTGAGATAGAATCACTGTCCTTCACATGATGCGCTCTCGCTCTGCTTCGGTTGGAGGAACAAGCTGTAGCTTGATCCTAAACTGGTCAACTGGAAAGTCTGTAATCCAAGTTGTGACGTGCGGGTCAATAATACCCCCAGGCTATTTTTAATAACGTGTCTATGCACAGAGAGTTGCACGAGTGCGCGCGCGCGGCACATATACACGCAGATACATCTGTGTGAAAAGCATGTGCACTTTGTGTCCTGGAATGTCCGCGGGACATCCCATAGGACTGGGGAAGTACTGAGCGTAAAAGTTCACCCAGTTAAGGACGTGCTCTCTGCATGTCCTACGTCTCCAGATTACAGTTCAATAAACTATCTGGCGATCGCATATATCGTAACAAGTAATAATTAATTAATGTCAGTATCAATGTCAACGTCAAACTCATATTAAACTACGCATCGGAGATTGAGGATTGTGAGTTGGAGATTAAAATTTTATCAATTTCAATAAAACAGATTAAAATAAAAATTATCTGATTAGTCAAATTCTGTAAGTCCAATTTGCAATCTAATGTAGGCTTTGGCTGTGCTTGTATTGTCCAAAATTTTCGAACGTTATCAAGGCAGAAGTTAACTTTGTCATTTAAGAAATTTGTGGCATTTTAATATTCTATTAAAATGTTTTTTGTCCTTACTTTCTCTCGTCATTTTCGTTCCTCACCCGCCATCGTGGGGTCATTCGCGTTTTATGCTTTTATTAAAGGGCTACACTGTAATGAGATGATTTAACGGCAATTTTACTTACATTAATTGCAATCCTTTAGTATATATGATTAAAAAGCGAAGTGACAATAGCATTAAGTGAAACTATATAATTTTGGCAATTATACATATAATATGGCAAATATGATATTTTGGTAAATATATTCGAACACGAGTGACCCTACGAGGGAAAGTATTAAGGATTAATACGATCGCTCGAATTCATGAAACATTTGCTTCATGAATTGGTTCATAAATAGACGATATACTTGGCATGAGTTGCTACTTCTGATAATAATATTTCGCGTCTTCTGATAATAATATTTTTATTTATTTTTAATTTTTGTACATAATTTTACATATATTAATTCTTTATTTAAAAAGACAATTATAATTGCAAAATTAACAACATATAAGACTCTTCAATTTAAAACAACTTCAAGTATAATAATTGAGCATTAAGAGTAAAAAATATATTTATATATGTAGTAAACAATTAGCTAGCGGAATATTTTACTGATATGGCGTACTGTAATCTTTTCCGAACTAGCTTGACGTTGATTAGCGGAAAAAATTATCGAAACTGGATTAATATTATATTGTTTTACGCTGAAGAAAGCCTAAAGGAGGCCGAAACGTACTTAATGAAACAATGTATGAGGTTGTAAATACACAAGAAGATAAAATTATTTTACGCACCGAGTACCGCGTTTTTTTTACTCTTAATGTCCAATTATTATACTTAAAGTTGAATTATAATTGCATTCTTCCAATCTCTTACATCATAGAGCTATCATTTGTCGATTAATTCAATAAACATTCCGCATATAATTTAACAAGTCGAGAACATTTACGAATTTTTTGCGAAATTTTGACGAAAATGGTTGTGATGCGATGGTTATATGCTGACTCTATGGAATGAAGAATGGATTTTCGGGATGGATTTATAGCGGAAATGATTCAGTCACATCTTTCTATGATCGAGTTTCTTTGCTTTTCATGAATTCCTGTGAATTTCGGCGAGGTGATCGATCGACCTCACTAATTGTATAATAACTCATTCGAGAGACATTCGTATATACAACGTTAGTCATCTAAGTTTCAGTTATTTGTATTTTCCTTGTCTCCGTTGTTTGTACACGATGATAATGCTGATAATCAGATTACATATTTATGCAATACTATCTTGATCAAATTTTCGGTAGATCTATAAATTTTCAAGGTAGTATTAGCTAATATAATGCATTTTCGAACGATTAAAAATTTTTGCATATAATTTTGTCCCTTATAAATACCATTAAGGTAAATCGTGATTGTGATTTGTGTAATAAAAATAAGAAGAAATGAAATTTATGTCAAAATTATTTTTAACGAAGCAGTAAATAAAAAGTTAAAGGCTCTGTGCGTATTCTTCTGATTTTATTCCTAGAAAATGTCATATTTCTGTTTCATCATAATTGTATACAAGAAAAAATTTATACTACCACATGCTTAATATTGTACATTTATATTTTTAGTTAAGATAGATTAATATTATGCAATAAATTCTAAATAATCACTCAGACTGACATTTTATTACATAGAAACTGTGATAGTTGCTCGGTAAAAACCTAAAAACCTAATAATTCATTTCAGTTATGTTTCTTTAATTGTATTTTCTTCTATTTGTTAAAAACGTGTAATGCAAAACTATATTTTGTATATAATTTTATCAAAGATAGTATAAAAGAAATTTATTATTCAAATGGAAATACTATTTTTTGGCATATTTATTTACAAATATTTCTGAAATGTTTTTCTTCTTTTGTTTTTTTATCACATAAGCCTAATTATTGTCTACGCTTAGGGTATATTATAAATACATTAATTTGTGAAATTGCGAACATATTAAGGACGTACGCTTTCTGCCTAAATATTTTTACGTTAATTGTTGACTATATTCAAGATTATTATTGTTGTATTATTATCACATTTATTGTTATACGTAATATAAAATATGTAACCAGATTTTTTGAATCTAAAGCGGGACAACTTTAAGGAGGAAGAGGGTTATTTTAAATTGAATAAACATTTTTTTTAACATTTGAGGCACAAATTATTTGTATTTTCTATGTAAGTTCGACTAACTTTTTCGGAAATAACACGTAAGAATGATTGACCAGCGCAGGACTGTACTTTATTATTAAACAAAACAATATCGCTTTTTAAACATCTTTGCTTTTTTGACACATAACACTCTGAAAAATAAAATCAATATGAAACTATAGTATTCGTTATTATAAAAGTATTATACGAAAAGAACGATTTTGCTAAAATATTTAAATATAAGTAGATACAGATCTGAAAATTTTTGGCTCATCGAAGTAATGTAGAAAATTGAAGCTGAACAATGTTGCAAAAGTTTTGATATTTTATAGCAATCAGCTTGAGCGCCTTACTCAAGTATATTGTAGAAGCAGATAGTGTCATAATGACACCAAGTCTTTATTTGTGACTTATAAATAAAAAATAAAGTTATAATAACGATATATGTACTTATAATATCATTATGACTTCTGTGTTCTATATGGGTGCAATTATTTTGATAATTCACTCACAATTATTTTCAGATGATGGAATAGAGGAACAATTAAGCGGAACTGCTCCGCTGAAAGCAAAAAAACGTCGATCGCATTAGTTATACATCAAAAATTAATATGTCAAACTTTACAAAATATTCTGCCTTGAAATAAACTTTATAACGTTTTAACTTCACGTGCTATGTTATGGCACTTATTGCCTCCATGTGCACAAATAATTACCCTCGTATCTTTTTTCAAGTTATTTAAATGTAATTTAGACTATCGCAACCAGTCCTTGAAAATTTGCATAAAATGTCTTGTAATTACTGCTACTATAATATATTTTCAGTCTAAAATCTATATAATCAATTCAAAAATGTGATTTCCCTAGAGTAAACGGTTTACTAGAGATGCCATTAATTTGGTTTCTTTTTTAATCTCGACTATTTCCATCTCCAAATTAAAATTTTAGAACCGATATTCATTAAAATTAAAAACTTAAAAACTACTTATTTTTTCTTGAAAAAGAATTTCTTTATAAACGCCTATAGTAACATTATATACTATAATAACATTTTTTAGTAACTTTTGATTTACTATCCAAATTAATCAAATAAATGATTTATTTTTAGATTTTCATACAAATTTATTCTGGCGATGCACGATGGCGCCACCGGTCGTGTTATCGGGATGCGTTAATTCCAACAGTAGCGGATTAACATAATCAATTACCCCAAAGATATGAAATAATTTATCAGCTTTCAATTAAAAAAATGTTAGTTTACAAAAATTTCAGTGGAATTTAATTTCTTTTTAATAATTAATAAAATCTCATAAAATCAGCGCAAAATTTGAAGTTTTGAAATCTCCTGAAATTGCCTGTATGGAATTTTCTTTGTACCCTTCCGTAACAATCCGTCACTGGCACACTTGCTGATCCATCAGCTGCATTTGAAATTTGTATATACTTTTGAAGTGGCTCACGTTTCGATTCTTGATAAGTGGTGTTTGCGCTATCTCTCCCGACATGTCGAGTTTCAAGTGGCATTTTGCGCTAATCGTTATCTCCTGCGTATCGCTGGGTAAGTGATGGAGATCTTGGAATTGCTCTTATTTTGTTTCTTTCAATGATATTTTTGCCGTAGGCCACGCCCTAGAGTGTTACGTTTGCACAGATCAGGAAGGCAATCGAGATAAATGTCTGAACACTATCAAAACCTGCGAACAGGGGCAAGATATTTGCCTCACAGAAATTAAATGGGGCAGTAAGTAAACACAACTCGCGTTTTCTCTAAAGTTGATTCTTTGAGGTTATGTATGGCATTGCAGGCATCTCGAACGAATTCTTTGTGGCTGCATATTTACATTTTTGGCGCTTACAGTGCTCATTTTATCCTTGTTGTTTATTAAATGTTACAACAAGGACAAATCATGCCTATGTATAACACAGCACATCACGTGTTAAAATGGAACGCAGCCTTTATCTGTTTTCCAATTTGAGTCAACAACTATCGCTTAATCGCTCTTTATTAAAGATGATAAGAACGTATTTAATTAAATAATTGAATCGCATTAATTGGTATCAATATCTCTTGAATGCGAAAGAACCTAAGCATTTTGTTTTCAGTCGTAAAAATATTTTAATTGAAAAAAATAACTCAGTTAAAGAATTATATTTATTTGATTAGGTATTCCTTAAAGCCTTGTGTCCACGATACTAGAAATCGGTCTAAGTTCTCGGATCGAGAATTGTATAGTCAATAAAATTGCTGGTTTCCCGTAAAAACTACAAGTTGATTGGCTACACAGTTCTTGGTTCGAGAACTTTGAAGCGATTTCTAGTATCGTGGACATAAGGCTTTTTATAGTGATATGTTGATGCATAGCATATAATATTAAAGGGAGTTCATGCATTTTAGGCGATTTGGAAAGCATGCAAGGTTTCTTTTTTTTTTTTACTCAATTTTACTTGCTTCCGAAAGTCATAGTCAAAATAATCTTATAAGAAAACCTCGGGAAATGTTAAATTCTGATTTTAATGAAACTTGGTAAACCTTTAAGGTTACATAAATAAATGAATTTATCAGTTAGTGCTAGGAAACGGCTTGAAGGAATAAAACTCCTTATATGTAAAGCAATTTTCATTTTTTTTTTGTCATATCTTGAAAACTATTCAAGATGTAAAAAAATGTTTTATACAAAAGTTGTACAGTAAAATTACCTCTATGTATTTACGTTAAATATTTTTAAAAAATAATTATTCTCAAAAATTTTTTAGATGTAAAAAATGCACTCAGTTGCTTTTAAAAAATGCAGCATGTAACTAGATACTTTCATATTTTATGTCGAAATGTAGCATAAAGTATAAAATATTTCGTAAATTGAATTTTCGATAACTTTATTTTAAAACTTTTGTATGCTTTTATAATAATTAAAGGAATTGTATTATTATATAATTTCATATAACAATGGCGTTACTCTTTATATAATCTTTATATAAAATGAAAAATTGGTTTTTTTGAAAATTATTTTTATTATTATTTGTCCTTATTCAGACCGTACAACTTAATTCTATCTGAAACATTTTTCCGTTAAAACGTACATAGCTTTAGGTGCTTGCATGTTCCCAAACCTTGTTAAGAAAGGGTGAAGGTTTAGATAACATTAAAACATATTTTTATAAAAACAAAAAAATTTGCAGACATGATTGAACAAAATAATAAAATCAACCATTGCGTTTTCTGTCAAAATAAATCCAAAAATTATATTTCCCTAAGAATATATACTAATAAGACTATTTTAACTATAACTTTCGGATTCAGCAAGTATAATTGAGTAAAAAAGAAAGATGAATTTAACAATCCCTGCTTGCTTTCCAAATCGCCTAAAATGTATAAATTTCTTTTAACATGTAATAGTATTATAAAAATAATAAATTTGATAATTATAGGTACACCATATTGGTCACAGGGTGCTAAGAAACAATTTTATGTCTCTAAAAAATGTGCTACTAAAAGAGAATGCGAGAGGATGCAGCGCAATAGTATGCCCGATTGCACTCATATCTGGTATCAGGACTGGAAGTGTTCATCTTGCTGTCAAGGCGATAGGTGTAACTATTATGTTATTGTAAGTATGTAAGGTCTTTAGTTAGTGATTTGAAAAAATGCAATATGAGTAAATACTTTATTTTTTATTTCAGTCTGGTGGAAACAAAAGGAAAGTACATAGTGGAATATTTGCCATAATCTTGATCTCCTTGTTGAGTACAAGGTTTCAATAACAATAGAAATGATCTGCAGAAATAATTAGCTGATGTTTTAATCAGCATACGAATGAAATAATCTCATCACTGCAGACTGAACAAAGTAAAGACCTTTTTTTTTAACGTAATATAATTTTTTAAAAGTAATATAAAATAATTTTATAGTTATACATGCAAGATAGTTTTATAATTTTGCAAATGTATAAGTGTATATGTTTAAATTGATTTTTTATCATATACATTCCAAAAGCTTTTTATAGTAATTCCAAAATCATAGATAACTTTGCACTTTTACAATACGCGTAAATATATTACGTTTTAATTGATTTTTTTATCGTATTATATCGTTATACAAATTTTAAAACATTTTATAATTGCATTGAAATATTATATTTATATACTAGTGCCTTTATGATAATTATATGTAATGTAAATATAATATACATACAGGGTGTTCGAAAATTCAACCGACAAACTTTCAGAGATTGTCGGGGGTACCAAAAGGATCATTTTTTGCAAAGGACCTAGGATTGGACGCGTGTCGTTACACGGCTACGACAGACAGTGTTCGGAAAAGGTCGGACCTCGAAATATCTCAGAAAATATAAGTTTTATAAAAAATTGTTTCAGACAAAAGTTGTAGGATGTAAAAAGATCTATTTACTGACCTTATAAGTTTAAAACTTATATTTTTTGAGATATATTTCGAGGTCCGACCTTTTTCGAACACTGTCTGCCGTAGCGACACGCTTCCTACTCTAGATCCATTTGCGAAAAATGATCCTTTTGGTGCCCCCAATAATCTCTGAAAGTTTGTCGATTGAATTTTCGAACATCCTGTATGTATACAAGCAAACACATACGTACTCTTATCAAATTTAGAAATATTTGGTGAAAATTTAAATTTGTGTGATTATGTATGTATGTGTATGTATATTCAAACATTGTATGACACGCACACACACACATACACACACACGTATACAGACAATAGACAATATAATATGAATACTGGAAAATACATTGTTTTATTAATAAGAGAATGAAACTGCCATTTGCTTTTAATATAGATTTTACTTTGTTAGAATAGACTCATACAATGCTTGAGTTATATATATAGTATATATTAGGGTGGGCCGAAAAAAATAAATTCTTGAAATATATAATAATTCGATTAATAATACCCCCAAAAGTTAGCTATGGATTTCGATGAAATTTTACCCAGATCATATTGAAGTTTATAGCTAACTTTTGAAGGGTATTACTAATTCATTTAAAAATTTATTTTTTCCACCCTTTTATATATATGTATATATTATATATAAAATACATACATACATACACACACGATACATATAATATACATGTATTATTATATGACATTTCCGTCCATTTAAAAAGATGCTCTATTTATTGAACATATGTATGAAATATCTATGTATGATAAATTTTTATGAATATTTTTATTTGTTACATATACGTATTGTGTATAATCCGTCCATTTTGCAATAAAACTATATTTATAACTAACGATTGAATGTTTATACGTAAAAATCAGCAATTTTATGGAAATAAATATTTGCGAAAACAGAAATTAAATTTATTTAAATTCCTTATAGAAATTTAAATTTGTTATAATTCAGCGTACATAATCATTTTTTCTAAATTTGCAAAAGTGACACTGAACTCGGAAGGAATGTTTGGGGATATCGATATATCTTCTCTACGATTATGATCGTATTGTCACACGTGTGTATCAGTTAACAGTTATCTTGCTCAGAGATAAGCAGAATAAAGAATAGTTGTATTCGTAAAAACAATTTTAAGATTGTATGCAGTCTAACTGACAATGAGTATCGCTCAGATACGATTGCACAGTAACTACGCTGAAACGATCGTGTGAACATCTGATAAAGTTGCTCCGAGTTGATACACGTCGTATTTATCACAAGTGTTATCTGCTAAAAAATTGTAAGTATTGCATAAAAAACGTGATTGTGTTAATTCCTAAAAACGTTAATTGTTTACAATGACAGATTCTGCGGATACATAAAATATTGTGTACATAAAATTTGCAATAAGACCGTTTGCCAATTTTACATTCATGATTCAAACGAAATAACAGTCTTTCAAGCATAATCTCTTGTATGTTTTATATAAATAATTTATTACTAAATCTATTTTGCTTAAATATATACGTTTTGATTGTGAGCCCAAGACATGAGATATCATATACAAAATAGTATAAAACAATGTAATAATAATATTAATGCTTCATTACTTTATATTATTATGCTTCATATTGTTAACAAGTTATAATCTTCAAAAATTAATTATCTTCAAAAATAATATAAAGATATTGCACGTTACATACAATTGTGGTACTTGTCGCGAATTTCGTTGCAAATTTTAAATTACAATGCGATTGTAAGATCAAACGTCATACAAAAGTTTAACGCGCCTCCAGGTCGCATTAAAACACATAATATATGTATATTGTATCAAAATATTAAAATATTCCAAATATATATTTTATTTTCTTGCAATAATTATATAAATATAATAAATAAATCTATAATGTAATAAAAAAATCTATTAACTAGACTTAAAGTATTATTTTAAGAGGATGTATATAAATTGCACTTACATAATACTATAGATTTTTCTTCCGCAAACGGAAAAAAATATATACATTATGGTCCGTATTCTATGGCCCGTATTTATTCAAAAAGCACTAACAACGATATTAGAGCGCTAACATATTATAATTTACGTTATATATATCTTTAAAGAAAAAGAAAAAGATTACGCAAAATATATAAAAAAATATCGTACGTTACATCTTTCTTAAATCGAAATTATTATTACAATTAATATTATTTTAACAAATAAAAAGTGTTTAAAAATAAATATGAGATCTTACAAGTTGTCAAATATTTATAAGAAAAGTATGGCAAAAACAAGATCATTACATGACAAGGCGAAATTAAATCAAGCAGTGAAGCAATTAAAAGAACTATTTATAAGCAGCCGACAAAAGCAATTGAGAAATTTCTATAAAATCTAACGTCAACAGAAGCTACGGATTATTCTCTGTGGAAAATAAAAAATGAAAAAATTAAAAAAGGTTCTCAACAAATAATTTCACCTATCAGACAAAAAAATGATAAATGGAACCAATAAGGACAAAATTAAATTATTTGAGAATCATCTCAAAAAGGTTTTCAAACTATATACACAAGAATCATCGGATAAACAAGAAAAAGAAAAAGAAATCTTGAACTATTTTGAGGCACTTCTCTGCAAATGGAAATGCCTGTTTAAAAAATAAAAACAAAAGAGTATTAAAAATCATACAAAATAAATTAAAAGCAAATAAGACTCCAGGGTACGATTATTACTGGAAAACTGTTAAAAAAGCTACTTCATTGATTTTGTAGGAAATAAGATATAACTATAATATATAATGCTTTATTAAGGCTGAGCTATTTTCCTGCCCATGGCATATTTTCCTGGAAAATCGTACAAATTACATATTTTAATTCCAAAACCAAGAAAAAACCCTGAAGAATAAATATCTTACAGGCCAATAAGCTTGTTGCCTGTATTATCAATGGTACTTCCAAAACTCATACTAAAATAAATTAAAGCAGTAATAGATATTAAAAAAATTATCCCAGAACATCAGTTTGGATTCCGAGAACATATATGGAGCAATTATGTAAACAAGTATATATAGAGTGGTAAGAAAAATAAAAACTCAATAATGTGTCAGACTCGTAGATTTAAAACAATTAGTAATTAGAAAAGGTAATCAGACTCAAAACGTGGTAATTGGTGCGTGGTTAATTTACTTTCTTGAATAAAAAATTCTCTAATACATCGATAACACGTACGTTTCTGCCCTCTTCAGGCCTTCCTCAACGATAAAAACTCTTACACAAATTCTTACGTTAAAAACACAACTTAGTTATTCACCTTCGCTCGTTTTGCATATGGTTCCGCAGTAACAGTAGACAGAAGTTCCAAAATGAGCAAAGGTGAATAATTAAATTGGTTTTGCAAAATGAGCAAAGGTGAATAACTAAATTGCGTTTTTAATGTAAGAATTTTTGTAAGAGTTTTTTATCGCTGAGGAAGGCCTGAAGAGAGCAGAAACGTACGTATTATCGATGTATTAAAGAATTTTATATTTGAGAAATTAAATTAACCACGCACCAATTACCGCGTTTTGACTCTGATTGCCTTTTCTAATTACTAATTGTGAAAAATAAAAAAGTTGCTTTCTTTCTAAGTGGTAGATCTAATAAATATACATATATAAAG
>NW_012027322.1:0-641 GCF_000956235.1 Wasmannia auropunctata
CGTAGTTTTTTAAAAGTGTATTTTTTTGGATTTTATTAGGTTATATTAGGTTTTTTCTGGTGTTATCATGGATCTAAGAATCAATTAATGGATGGAGCGTAGAGTGGATTTATTAGCAAGGGGGTTGCCAAACGAAAAATGCAAAATCATGGAAACGTATACATAGGCCTTCCTAAGATATATTTGATTAAGTGATGATTTAAAAATAGTGGTCAAAGCTCGTTTTGCAAAAGGCACAGCCCTACAAGTCTGTTCATTCGTAGCTGCCTACAACGGAGATCCGAATTGTTCAGTTACGCTTGCATGTTTTTATTTTTTATAATTTATTAATGATTTGGTTATATTGGATTTTTTCGGGTTTATGAATTTTTATTTTTTATAATTTACTAATGATTAACAAAATTTATTATTGATAACGAATTTCATATACAGACGTGAATATTTAATATTTGATATTAGCTAACAATTTTTTTCTATTTTTACAGTGCATTAAGGTCCGAGATTTTGAAAATAATTATTTATAGTTGTCAAATGGTCCCCTTTTTCCTTGGAATTCTTGGCACAAGTCAGGATATGCACGTATAAATGATGCGCGAATGTTATTAATCACTCCACCCCATATGAAAATTACTTAATTTTCT
>NW_012027322.1:5249-5672 GCF_000956235.1 Wasmannia auropunctata
CGCTCAGAGATGTGTATAAGAGACAGGTTCAAAAAAGCATTTTACAGCTTGAAATCTCTACTTTTCAGATCGACACTTTAGAAAAGGATCCTATTTATTTTTTATGGAATTACATAGTCCAAATGAAAATGCGTCAAATCTCCAAAAATGTGTACTAAATTTAAAAGGTTTCATAGCATAAACTAAAAATCGCACATAAATGCAGTTTACTGCTTTCGAAAGAGTTCGAATTTTTTCCTTTAATTTGCTTTTTTGTTGAGCGTTGTACGATTTTCTTTCATCGAGTTATTCAGCATTGAAGTAAAAGGACCATTTTGGCTTTAATGTTGAATAACTCGGTGAAAAAAAATTGTACAACGCTAAAAAAAAGCAAATTAAAGGTAAAGATTCACTCTTTCGAAAGCTGTAAACTGCATTTGCATG
>NW_012027322.1:6267-6583 GCF_000956235.1 Wasmannia auropunctata
TATGAATATCGGCTTTGCATGAACACTGCATAGTAACTCGGCGAATATATGCCATATATTTCTATCTCCGTGTGTATGCACAAGAAATTATTTTCCCAATCGAAAATGATTTGAAATGGATAGAAATAAATTGATTTCGAAATTTTCAAATCAGCACTTCTGATTTCTCGAATCCATTTGAATCCAAAAATAATCCCTGTCTGCACAATACGTGAAAGAAACGTATTGTTTCAATCATGAAATTACAGATCGTACGTTGCAATGACATATTAATTAATCATCTATTTTTTTATATATTGTGATTCATTTTTCGAAA
>NW_012027322.1:6603-23971 GCF_000956235.1 Wasmannia auropunctata
ATAATAAATCACGCGGTTGTATACATTTTGTCCATTTACTTCTTATAAAAAAAAATTGTATATGCATTTTCCCTTTTTATCATATTCACTGTCTTAAAAATTAATTTTCTAAATTGCTGTATTAAAATTAAAATTTTTACATTTAGAAATGTAAGAATATTATGAATAATTTGACCTAAGGCAATTACTCATAATATTCATTCTTTTCTAAATGTAGAAATTTTATTTTTAATACACAGTAATTCAGAAAATTAATTTTCAAGACAGGAAGTATGATAAAAAAAGGAAAATATAAACGAACTCGCCGCTCGAGCTTCGTGTTTGTTAGCTGGTGGTGAGACAAGGACGACCGAGATTGATGTCCGTGCTTGTCTAACTAACCTACTCGCATTCCTGCACACAGCACGGAACACAACCATGGACATAGCACGGATCACCACCAAAAGATCGTGGACATAACCGACAAAATCATGGACATTGGCTACGTAGTTCAATGTCCACTTTCCAGAGGCGCTGAAACCAGCTCAATCGTCTATCGCAGCTAAATCGCGAGCATGGCCGCTCTCAGGATCCTCTCTGCTTATAGTCGCGAATGATCGATACGTCGGATACACGTCGCCCCGTGATCTCTCGAAAGTGAGAGGGACGCGCGCCGCCGCCGCAGCAGCGAGCAGCAAATGCACTCGGTTGCACTCGGTCGATAAGGGAGGCGAGGCGAACAGGTGACGACATCGTTGTCATACTCGTGATTTCATAACACGCCATTTTCTTTGTGCGAAGCGCTGGAGCGCGGAGGTGTTTTTGCAGGCCGTGGTTCCCTGGACGAAGTGTGCCCCCCAGGTAAACGCGCCCGCGGCCGTTCCGCACGTCGTCCCCGACGTCCCGCGGTCGACGCGCGATCGACGCGCGGATCGACCGTCGCCCGTCCGCCGCTCGGAGTAACGCTCGCGCTGCGCGTTAGAGTGGTGTCCTGAGGCCCCCGTTGCGCGTGTGACAGGTTTCGTCGGAGGCGTCGAGCAGCGCGCAGTTGGACGGATTCCGCCCGCGCCGCGACGTGTCCCGCCCGTCGCCCGTTACCCTCCCGTCGTCGTCCCGGTCGTCGCGCCGCGAACATTCCGGAGCCCGCGAGTCTCCTCCTCGGGAGTGTCGTTCGACGCGGTGAAATCTCTCGGCCAGAAACCTCTCGCGCTCGAACGGTCTCGGGAAGAAAGTCGTTTTCTCTCTCGCTCGCTCTTTTTTTTTTCTCTTCAGCGAGTGCGTTGTAACGTATATACGTCATTGCCACTCGCGAGATTTCCTCGTTAACGCTGTTAGATGATTCATACGATCGATCGTTCCATCCGGATCGTCTGATCTCTCTCTCTGGTGCGGTACTCGTTGGTCTGGCTGTTTTTTTTTCGGTGCACATGACAAATTAACGCAAATAACGGAAAGGGCACGGGTGGAATGCAATGTCAGAAGCTGATATCCTTCCAATATTTACAATTCAGAAAACACCTGGCACTTGTTCTTCGTCGTTTGAAATTTTTTAAAAAAATCACGATTATTTTAACGTCGAAGCAATAATAATATCTGAATAATAAATTGTAAGCTGTCGAATTGTAGCAAATTAATCTTTACAGGTACAGCTTGTAGTACTTTCAATGTGGAGCATTGAAATTTTAAAATTTTAGATTTGCTTAAAATTAGAAATATAGTGGTATTTAAATTAATTCTAATTTTCTAAATAATATGTGGATTCGATATCTAAAATTTTTATAATATATTTATATAAAAACAAAAATAAATGTCTTGCTTGCCGACATTTTTTCATATATATACTTAAATTTTTATATAAAGCAGTAAATATATTTCAATTTTTTTTAATAGATAGGAATTTGAAGGATTTATATTAATATAAATTTTTATGGAATGACAGTCACTAAAACTTCTTTCTTGCCCATCTGCTTCCTTTGATCCATGAATCATCTACAGTTTGATTAAAGAAGAATCATATTACAATATATGTATACTTGACGATAAGGAAGTCTCGGATTAGTAATGTTTTCTGTATCTTCGCTCCAAACGCTTGTTCTCGCGAGAGTGAATTTTTTTAACATCGCTTCATGTCATTCCAGTAAAGAATGGCGTCCCGCAAGAAAGTGTTGCTGAAAGTCATTATCCTTGGGGATTCGGGAGTCGGGAAGACTTCTCTGATGAATCAGTACGTCAATAAGAAGTTTAGTAACCAATACAAAGCGACAATAGGAGCGGACTTTTTGACCAAGGAGGTGATGGTGGAGGATAGAATAGTTACTATGCAGGTAAATCCTGATGTCCAGTTTTAATCGCCCTAACACATCGCCGCCGCTATTGTGCCTCTAACGGGATTCTTCTTTTACGTCTTAGATTTGGGACACCGCCGGACAGGAGAGGTTTCAGTCGTTAGGAGTGGCCTTTTACAGAGGCGCGGACTGTTGCGTACTGGTGTTCGATGTATCCGCTCCAACTAGCTTCAAATCTCTGGATTCATGGAGGGATGAGTTTTTAATTCAAGCCTCACCCCGGGATCCGGACAACTTTCCGTTCGTCGTGCTCGGGAACAAAGTAGATCTTGAATCCAGAGCGGTGAGTGAAAAAAAAAAATCATTTTGAAATCTCCCGAGATAATTTAACCTTACATAGTTTTGTAAAATTTAATGAACTTATTACACCCGCAATTTGTGTTCTCTTCTACCATTTTCTACATTCTTTCTTTACGTTGTGTTTTCAGGTCTCAAGCAAGAGAGCACAGCAGTGGTGTCAATCTAAGAACAATATTCCATATTTTGAAACTAGTGCAAAAGAGGCTATTAATGTCGAGCAAGCTTTCCAGACGATAGCTAAGAACGCTTTAGCTCAAGAAAGTGAAGTGAGTACATCAGACGCGAGGTGGAACTTTTTTTTTCTTCCTCGATTCGACGCGTGTCGTTCAATCTTATATTTACATCTTCGTGAATTTTTAGGTTGAACTTTACAATGAATTCCCGGATCAAATCAAATTGACCAACGACCAAAGAAGCAACGGCAGGGGTGATTCGTGTGCTTGCTAGGTCTTGGAACAGTGGTAATAACTCGAATGACTAATAAAGAATGCACAGGTCAGATACACTCACGTCACCTGCGGCATAAAGGACGCGGAGAATTATATTGCGATGAGCTTTATGTGTGCAGGAAGTCATGAAATTTCTTTCTTTGTCTCAACGTGTTATTATACAATCTTCCTCTGTGTCCGTAAAAAAAATACGTCTCAATATTCTTGAAATAATTTTGTTGACAGTCACATTAGCGCACGGTATAAAAAAAAACCAAGTAACGAGTTAAATCCATACGTAAAGGAAATGTGTACAAATTATCTCGATATACATATATATATATTATATATATATATATATATATATATATATATAATTGTTTTTATAAACGTGTGTGGGAGTAAGATATATATTTATCCGACTTCCTGACCTCTGAAATATCGCAATTTTTGAATTATGTACTCCCGCTGGACTTGACTTGTCATATATAGGTCCTCTATGTTATTCTTTAATAAGTCAAGGATTCGCATCTCGTTTTTAAGTAATGTAATACGCTCTCTTATCGGGTATGGCGAAACATATGAACTCTATCCTTTCTCTCTTTTCTCTTTTTTTTTTAATCTCAAATCTTGATAGTTTGTTAATTAATTTTCACCGAAACAATAATAGCTTTGAGGTTTTTCAAACTATCAAATATATATATATATATATATATACATATATATATATTTATATAGGAGTCGTTGTTGCACCAGAGAGGATAATATATGGGTCGGGAACACAGTTAGCGGTACACTGTTAGTAAATTATAATAAAAGAATTTGCTCATAATTTGTTAAGTACAATTGCATTTACAGAGGAGCTCTAGTACATATAGCTTATTATACTTAGACAGAACCCGAATATTTGCTGTCAGTAAAAAGTGGTTCGTATGAAATAGAACGAAAATAAGATAAAGTTACAATAAAGTTATTAAGATACTTTGTAGCGTCACGTAAGATGTTTTAAACGAGTTTGAGATTCACGCGAATGGCATGGTGTAAACTCCTCCTTTTGTTTTCTGTTCGGAAAAAAAAATTTTCAATTGTTATATATATATATATATACATATACATACATTGAAATATAAAATTATATTACAAAGATTTTGGCTTGTTGCGCACGTATTATGAAGCTAAACATGTTATTTTGTTTATATTAAATAATTATTTTGAACTTAGGGATGTTTATATGGCCATCCCGATTTAGGAAGAAAAAGAAGAGAATTCGTTGCAGAATTAAGAAAATCTTTCCCTTTCGTTTAAGTTCGATGTATCGTAATGCGTTTTTTTTTTTTTTGCAAAAGATTATACCTTTGAAATTTCCAAGCGTTGCGACAAAGTCCCGAATTCCTCCTCTGAAATGAGATTCCTCTTCTTGTACCGCGATGCACACCGATTTTTAAGATTTTTTACTGTACATAAGACAAAACGGGATCCCAAGTGCGCGGTGAGTTAATCGTCAATTGTATGGTCTATCGAACAGTTCTATATACGCAGACTATATTTTGTAAATAAGCATATATATGTAACCCACTTAGGAAAATTTAACGTTATAAAAAAGAATATGAATCTTTATATATCCTGATAGCCATATCAATAAGTATGCGCTTAATAATATTTTAATTCTACTTATAGTCCTTATTAGAGCGGTAATTAAACGGCGTGTGATATTTATTTCGATGGTGGGAGCGAGCTTTTACATATAGTTCGTGCGAGACATGAGGGAATATTCACATTAATGCTGTATTTCAGATTTTTGTAGTAAAAAAAAAAAGAAAAGAAAACGATTGTGCGCCCATTAAGATGTGTTTAAATGTTTTAAGATTCGATTTCCTAGGTAGAGCGAGAGGGATAAGCATGCTTTTCCGCAGTAGCAACGTAGCACGATAGTATTATGCATCGCGGTACCGGTATAACAGCCACCCACAAGTCGCAAGTCGTTTTTGTTGATTCTCGCTTGTTTGTTTTTGTTTTGTCAGTTTCTGGATTATAATTAGATTTGGTGAAAAAACTTCGACTTCGCCAGGGGCTTCTAATCCCCTTTCTCTATTACGTTCGCTTAACAATTATACGGCCATCAGCGGGCGCACTGATTCTGTCGATGCACCAATTTATTTTCCGTGCGAGTCTCCTCGTCGCAAAATGTCTAATAATTGACTTTACATACATCCACATCCGACATCTAAATCCACTTGGGAATCTTCACCAAGGAAACAATCGAACTCAATTATTGATACCCGCTATTTCTGGGCCACCCTGTGTATATGTAACATTCTTATGAAATAAAAATTTGGCGTATGAAAGATATGCATACGCAGGGTGTCCCAATAATCGTGCATGTCCTCTAGACACTTTATGCCGCCGAGTAAATGATGATTAGCTGTATCGATAGCTTTTGCTAAAACGATTAACGTTTGACGGGCTCCTGATGAGAGATTCGGGAGCTCCGGAGATACACGGATGAAAATAAAAATCTAACAGACTTCTAATATTTAAGACGCAACCATCAAGATATTTGATATGTGTGAAGTGTAATAGATGTAAAGGGCGAAGTCCAATCGAGCTTTCGTTACGGAAAAAAAAGTTGACTTTTAAACTTGCCGAAGAATCAACGGAGAAGGTGCGCGATTTCTTGAGACGCTCTGTATATAAACAATATACTATAATGACAGTGCGAAAGAGTTCGCGCTGTCAAGTGTGCTTTCATGGGTCTACGCATATATACGTATGCACGTGTATATAAGTGAAGATAATCATGACCACGGCGATTATAATTAATGATATGTATAATTCTATCGAAGTATGTTAATGATAAATATAATTATAAATAATACTATTGTTATTATTGCTGCCGCTATTGCTGTTGTTGCTGTTACTCTTTCCATTACTACGATTAATCCCTATGCAGCTAATATTGCCAACAATACGTTTAACAGTTAAAATTAAATTAATCGAATGTAAGTCTTCTGATATAATTTTTATTTTCAATATTTCTGCTCTATGCGGTTACGATCCGAAGCGACATTGTTTTGATCGTACAACGAATATAAAAACGATTCAGTCTAATTACATGATATTTACCGAGAAAAAGCACATAACGCTAAATAAGAAGCTTTCTTATTCGAATCAGAAATATTGTGGCCTGTTTTAAAGATAAAAGACCAATGCGTTTAATGTTTTAATTCATGTTTTTAATGGAAAACTAAGTACGAATTAAAAAAATACAGTTAGACTCATCGAATTTTCGAAACGATTATTATTAGACTTGAGGACAATCGGTGGTAAAGCAGTAGTCGACTTGCCAGGATTTTACATTATTAATTGGAACGGTTTGTTTTCAGCTGCATTTCTTACGCAAGTTTCAGTAGAGATAACGACATTCGTGCTGGAAGTGCGTACGTCAGCGGTGGTCTTCGTGATGCAACTCCTCACGGTTATAATCATTTTTCCGTATGCGGCTGCCACGGCAGCTCCCACTTCCTTGGCATTACCGGTAATACGTTTCAGCGTTGCTCTGCTAAGGTAAAGATCCTTCATGACACAGGCTTGCATTTTAAGAAAGTTGCGAGAGTAACAGTTCGGTATGATGGCGTCCAAATCGGTCAGTAATTTTTCCGCCGCCTGAAAAAATATTTTCGAAAAGCTAAAATGTCTGATGTAAATATATTATATTACAATTTTGCATAATCGTGATTACAATGAAAAAAAAATGTTTTCATAATTGTAATAAAGAATCAAATAATCAATTGTAGAAATAATTAAAGAATTCTGATAAATGATGAAAAATTTTTTCAGTAATTTTTCCGCCGCCTGGAAAGAGATTTTCAAAAAGCTAAAGTGTCTGTTGTAAATATTACATTACAATATTTGCATAATCGTGATTACAATGAAAAAAAAATGTTTTCATAATTGTAATAAAGAATCAAATAATCAATTGTAGAAATAATTAAAGAATTCTGATAAATGATGAAAAATTTTTTCAGTAATTTTTCCGCCGCCTGGAAAGAGATTTTCAAAAAGCTAAAGTGTCTGTTGTAAATATTACATTACAATATTTGCATAATCGTGATTACAATGAAAAAAAAAAATGTTTTCATAATTTCAGTAAATTAAAGAATTCTAATAAATGATGAAAATTTTTTTTATCATGAATTATGAAAATGACAGTTACCTCAATACTGGTCGCTACGTTTGCCAATGGGCCTTCCATGGCTGTTCGGCCGTTGTCGACGCACGTATCCAATTCAGCATTCGCATTTGTGTTTTTCGTCTCCAAATTATTCCTTGCAGAATAGTAACACTCGTCCACGTTCTTACCCTCTTCTCTTCCCTTGTTGATAGATAGCTAGAAAAGTAATAAATATACATTTTATACATGAATATATTTCCCATAATTCATTTAAAAAATTGATACTGCGACGCTGACTTCGATGTTGTAATTATAATATTAATTGTAATTCTTCTTGTACGACTCAACAACGTGCATGTGTGTTTGTCTTCTCCTTCATCTCCATTAAATATGAAAAAAAAAAAGAGATACTTACATTGACATCTTTGAGTGCGTCAGTGATAGAATTATGAACCTCAAGGGCAGCTTCGGTTTTCAGTTCGTTAAGTTTTATCTCCAGTTTCTGCGTTGTTTGCTCTTCCAAAAGTAACAGACCGTCAAGTACAGCTTTGGTAGCTACCTTTTCTACATTCACCAATCGCTCGAGACCGCGCATAGGGTCTCTTATATCTTGGTGAAACGCCTTAAAAAATATATTGTATGTATAAATATATAAACTTATTAAAATATAATATAAACAATTTTCCTGATGTATTCTCTTAAAAGAAAAGAAAAAAAATTATGTCTTTATACTTTAATTCTAAGAATTATTTAATAAATGTAAGATGGATATAATTTTCAATCTTTTAAGACAAGATATCGATGAAATTTTGATCTAAGAGAGCGCATGAATGATCGATTATATTCTTTTTAAGTTTATTTTAGAGCGACTAAATTTAAATTTTTCCTCTTAATAAAAAAATTAATTCGTTGCGTTAAATATAATTTGTAGAACTCACATAAACTGTGCACAGTAGTGCCAAGATGCAAACGACGTTCCTCATTTTGCCGCTTGACCGATCACGTTGAAGAAACGAGATTCTTTCACGATGCCGTTACTTCCATTCCATTTTTATATCCAGAACAGCTAACGATAACGAACGATAATGATATTTCTCAATTTTATTAATCAAAACAGAGATATAATCTGAATGATATCTAACTGAAATCATTGTCAATAAGTGTAAATGCTATCGAATATGTTAAGTATGTTTCGGGACTGCCACTTGTTATAACAGGAAAACTGTACTTTCGAAGGAATTTTATAATTAAGAAACATTTTGGATTTGTCGAATTTGTCTCAATGTTTGTCTCTGACAAAAGATCAATATGTCAGCTTTCGATCTTAGGAAGAAAAGCATTTTTGCATTTCCTGGAAAGAGAAAAATAAATATTAGTATATCAAATACTACGACTATCAAGATGTGATAAGAAATTAGAAGTCTTATATATAGTAGTCTAGAAAATAATTTTCAAATTTTCCAAATCTTTGACCGATAATTATACTGGTTCTTACACACCGGTTATACCGGTTCTTATTTAAGTATATAGTCTTAAGATGTCACAAACAAAAGAAAAATCGTATTAGTATCTTAAGACATTATTTAAAACAATCTTAAATATAAGAATTGACTATGGAATACCGGTATATGTTTTCCGATTAAATCATCTTTCACCTTTCTTCGATCAATATTTAAAGATTATAGAAAGTATAAAAAAAAATTGTAAAACTTATTTTTTTATGTAATGTACGAATAATATAAATAAAATATAAAAGATAAAACTATGAAAAAAGAAAGATTAACGAATCTATATGGCAAAAATGATCGTATGATCGTTAAAAAGTTTGTCAATTACAAATTAACAGATTGATTTCTATTTTCCTAAAACTAAAGGAAACTCATTAAAAAAAACTCAAAAAAGTATATAAGATACATTAATCATATGTGATAAGTTAATCAGACACTTCTAATCCTGTGCACTTTGTACTGATTGAAAAATATAGTATTTTTCCTTTGTACTCTGCTCCCGGGTCACGCTGAACGATAACAATCTGTTTATGCCTAATAAAGTCTTATATAATGCTGTTCATTACAAAAATAAATTTACTTTTCATTAATCGCGTATATATAAATAAATTAATTTTTTTTATATACAGCGCTATAGAAACGTAATCAAAATTTATGCCATTTAAAATGAAATATTGATTGCGTACATTTTTGGTTATGACAATTAATTATTTTTACTACGTTATACCGAAGAAAATTGCACGAGATGATTGCATATTTAACAGAGATCTATCAATGTAATATAAATGGATTGCACATACAATATATATAAATGCGAGCTCTTTTCATGCAGCGCTACGTGCCTACTTTATAGATTTAAAAGTGCCAAAAATATTTCCGTAGACATAGAATCTATTAAAAAATTTTAGAATACAATTTAAAAATTTTGATACACGGTATTCTTAAATTTTTGAAAAGATCTTACATCTATGGAAATATTTTTGAAATTTATAATTTTTATAATCTTGCACTTGAAAAATCATAATTTATTTCAACAGGCAATGTCCAGGGTGGAGTCGAGGATGGTTGAAGAGGGGCCAACAAGTATGAGCCACAAATAGTTCATACGAGGTAAACTCATCGTATGAACTATTTGTGGCTCATCCTTGTGGCCTATGCGCGATCAGTCTAGAATCTTGTCATGACGAGGTCTTCTCCTTCTTCTTCTTCTTTTAGTTGCCTATGGATTTCAGATTCCCTGACGAGGCCTTGACGAAGTTTTTTGACGAAGGTCGTTACCGGCTTAAGAAATTTATAATTTTTCTAATCTTGCATCTGAAAAATCATAATTTATTTCAACAGCAGTTTAAATGAGATTTTCTGTTATCATTTATCATTAATTTAATCTTTTAATCCATAATAAAATTTTCATTAACGATTTAAAGTCCGCGATACATTAAAATCAAAGTACAGAATGAAGCTCGATAAGTATCGAATGCGCGTATATTGAGATCGGTAGATTTAATATTAAGATAAATCGCGCGGTTACTCAACGGAAAAGCCGACGTTTCTGTCAAAATGGGTATCGTCCAAGCGCTTATCAACAAACGCGACGAGCTCTTCATGACCCCGGTAAATCTGGACGAACCGCCATGCGTTCCCTGCTTCGAGGATGTGGACTGGAAGCCCGGCAATCCCAGCAGCTTCGAGGACCTTCACGCGAAAACCAAGGACCTCTATCCGCAGAACTTCGAGGGCGCGTACCTGCTGCTGAGGAAAGTCCTGAGCAGGCACTTCAACGTGACTTACAAGCTGACCCTGAGCTCCGTGACGCCGTACGGCCTCAAATTCGGCGTGAATTACGTCGGCTCCAAGCGGGTGGGGCTCGTGGAGCGGTACCCGGTGATCTCGGGCGAGATCACGCCCGCCGGCAACATGAGCGCTGGCTTCATGCACACGTTCGGCTGCAGATACCGATTCAAGTTCGCCACGCAGATCGTCGGCAAGCGGTACAAGGCGTTCAGCTCCGGTCTGGAGTACCGCTCGGACGACTGCACCGTGGCGCTCACCCTGGCGAATCCGGACCCCGCGAGGCTGCACGGCACGGTGGTGCTGCACTACCTGCAGGCGATCACGCCGAGGATCACCCTCGGCACGGAGATCGCGTGTCTACGCGGTTCCCTGATACCCGGCGGCCAGCAGACGGTGATGTGCGCCGCCTTCCGGCACAGCACCGGCCCCAGCACGCTCTCCGCCACGTTCGGCGAGGCCGGCATCCACGTGTGCTACCATCGGCAGGCGAGCGAGCAGCTGCAGCTCGGCGTCGAGATCGAGACGAACACGCGGATACAGGAGTCCGTCGGCACGATCGTGTACCGCCTCGACATCCCGTACGCGGACTTCGTCTGCCGGGGATTCGTCAACTCGGAGACCAGCATAGGCGCCGTGTTCGAGAAGATGCTGCACCCGATTCCCGGGGCCTCGTTAGTCATAAGCGGCTTCCTGAATCACAAGAAGCAGCAGTTCCGCGTCGGCGTCGGCCTGAACATCGGCTAACGACGTTCCTTAACATCGTGACCGGGACTTAAACACGACAACAGTACTGTATACCGCAAATTTTGGACATTTTCTCAGAAACGCTGCTTTCCTGGTAGAATTTTAGAAGCTTTTATTTCAACGTATCCCGCTCGGATAGAGAGAAGATAAGCCGAAATAAAAAGTTTCTCGTATGTCCCTGAATCAGCCTAAAGAAAATCGTTTTCCAAAAGTTTTGAACGTATTTATAAACGTCGCATATATTATAACACGATTTTGATATGCACTTTTACATGACGAGGGAATATCTACGCGCGGCAACTATTAAATACTTATATTGTTAAGACGGTTTAGAATGCAAGTCTTTTTACAATAACACCAAACGCAATTATGTAATCCAGTTAATTAATTTCAATCTCACTCATTGATGTTTTATAGAATGTATTTTTGTTTGTTATAAATAAAATCATAAACATTTTTTTATAATTGCGATATTTAAACAGTAGTGTTCTGTTGGATTTTTTTAAATAGACATCGAGAAGACAAATCAATTGCTCTCTAATCATCTCCGTTAGCTATTCGTTCGTCTAAATTGTCCTGTTCCGCGTGCAAGGCCATAGACTTCAACTTATCGAAATTCGCTTCAAACTTATCGTTAAGAAGTCCATTTTCGTCGGCGTATTCTAAGATATCACAGATCAACGGTGATTCGACTCCCAGAACGTATTCGCACGTTTTTGGTTCCAATAAAAATAACGATACACTAGATGGGCTTGCGGTATGGTTCTCCACACATTTCAATTTCACCTAAAACAAACAATGGAGAGTGTGTAAAATTATCAAATTTTCACAAATTAGTATGATATTTATAAAAAGCCATTTTTTATTTGGAAGATCAAAATTTAGAAACTTCAGAATTTTAAAAATTACGACAGAAAACTGACATCTTAATTTAAAAAGACGATGTTTTTAGCGGTTATTAAGAAAATGCCAATTTGTCTTATTGTAATCGATAAAAATATGAAAGTTATCAACAACAAATTAGTATGATATTTATGAGAAGCCATTTTTTGTTTGGAAGAAGATCAAAACTTAGGAATTTCAGAATTTTAAAAATTGCGACATAAAACTGACATCCTAATTTGTAAGGACGATATTTTTAGCGATTATTAAGAGAATTCCAATTTGCCTTATTGTAATCGATAAAAATATAGAAGTTTATAAATTTATTGTAAACCGAAAATAGAAGATAATTCTTATCTTTTTCCAAAACAAACAATATCTTTCAAGCTCAATAACAACGGCGTACTTCGGTTTGCCTAGAAGTTCCAGTCTTATCACAGCTACTACCGTCGCTGTAAAAGTGTGAGAGGTGCTTCCTCAACTCCAACGGTTTCGGTTTCTTGTGCGGATGCGCGGCAATCCAGTCCAAATGCTTCTGCTTGTCGAATCGACCAAGATTAACGATCGTCTTCGTACCATCACGTTCTATGTGGTACTGAACGACGGAACGCCCGTAACAGAACTCGTATTTCCACCAGCCGTTGCCCTAATAAGCGCATCGTTAAAACGTCGTTAAAAAAAAAAAAAAAACGTTTATTGAGAACAAAACGGGAGATAACTGTATGAATACTTACTCCGTGCAGGCAGTTCTTTCCGCTGAGGAAATTCTGAACAGGACTGACTTCGGCAGGGCTAATATTCTGATCAGTCGGTATTGCACTGACCGAATCATCAATATTACCGTGTTTCTCCGCGACGTCCAGTGGATGTATCTCAACCCTCACTCTAGGCTCGCCGTCCTGCAATCAGTTCATTACAATAGATCTTACGCGAAATTACATAATACTTTATACAAGGAGCACCCCAATTTCTTTCTTACGTGATTATGAAAAGGATCATTATCGTGCATGTATACAATTACTGTGCAAACTGTAGCATGATATAATGGATTGATTCAAGTGCATACGAAGTGACTGCGTATTATCATTACGTTTCTCACTCAATATAACGTAGCAATGATAAACGACATTTATGTAATTGCACAATGTATACAATAGCTAGCGAGAGATAGGCTGCGACCGGGGAGCGCGCTGTCGGCGCGCTATTATATTTTATCTTTATCGTTAATTAGACGTAAAAACAAGGACGACGAAATTATGCGATAATCGCTGTAATAGCACGCTCCGCGAACGCAGTCGTAAGAGGATAAGAAATTGCATCTTATATAATTTTACAAATGCCGAAAGGGACGAATTAAGACGTCGGTGATGTAACAGCGGACAACGTGTGTCGGAATATGTAGATAAAGAAGGGACAGAATGAAAAAGTAACATCCGCACAAGCTAATGGTACTACGTAAATGATCAACAAGCGTTAATCCTGCTCCCCATATTATGCAAAATATTCTGACCTGGCCCTCCTTATCTACATGAAGGATTGCAAACACTTTCTGCTGCTTGTCATCCTGTGCAACAAATAATTAAGACAGTAAATAAATGGCAAACGAAACTGAAATAAAAAGAAAGAAATCAAATGTCTATAGCGTCGGAGAACTAAAAAGTTACACAACGCCGTTAGATCGCGATTATTTATCGAAATTATACAAGCCTTAAGGGGGTCTCACCACCCCTTAAAATGATACCTAAGTTTAGGAATTTTGTGGGTAAATGGATAACTTTATTTAAAAGCTGTTTAGAGGACATTATTGTACATATATAAGAAACTAAAAAAATATATTTTTATTTTTTATGTACAAAATGGCGGCGCAATGGCCTACTTGCGAAATCCTTTTTCTGTTTTTTTTTTTTCAAATCGGTGTACAGGATTCCAGACACACGGTTTGATCTTGAACAAAAATGAAAATTTTTTGTTTTGTTCAAGGCTAAACCGTGTGCTTGGAATCCTGTACACCGATAGAAAAAAAAAGAGATTCCGCAAGTGTAGGCCAATGCGCCGTCATTTCGGACAAAAGAAAAATAAAAAAAAATTTTTTTGGTTTCTTATATATGTACAATATAATGTCCTCTAAGCAAATTTTAAATAAAGTTATCCATTTACCCACAAAAAACTTAGGGTATTATTTTAAAACCTCAGGGATGATGAGACCCCTTAACTAAATCCAAGTCAACTAATTTAGAGCATAGAAGCGTGTGTTCTCTACATTACTATGTGAAATTTTCAGATTTAAAATTATTTAACAATTTTTAAGACTTAAAGATTTTAGTGAAACACACAAGCCTCTGCTATTATCGTTACTTTTACGCTTGATTAAAACGCTTGACTAAATTGATAAAAAATTAAAAAGATACAGCTGCTAGTACGCGTCAACAAAATATAAGTATGCGCTATTAAATAATATCTCAAGGTAGAAAGAAGCTTAAAAAAAGTCTGCAAACGTCAAATACTCCTTGAGGATTTACCCTCGCTTGCTGATGTCGCATCTTTAGACTTTCCAGCTCCATCATCATAAGCGACTTCGGTTTCTTCGGCGCGTTATCCACAGGCTGGCACGTAATTTGATTCTCCCCGGTGTCCTGCGGCTTGTAATCGGGATGATTGCACAATACCGGCGACAGTACGATCGCCTCGTATTCGCAGGTCATGGTCTCCTTCAGCGAATACACGTCGTGTTTGCCGTGCTTGTAACAGACGTACAGTACCTTGACGGATCTCGGCTTGTTGTTCAAGTCGCACATCGTACCGTCGGTCATCTCGATCTCGACGTACGGCATGTTGATCCCGTCGATCTTCTTGATGGGTATATTCAACTTCCTGTTCGGATTGTTCGCCTGTTCGTCGTAGTAGGCCGAGAGCTTCAGCTTTTGCGCCTTGTCCAGCGTGCCGAGGTAATACTCCTGCATCTTGATCTTCTTCCCCTCTCTGTCCTCATGGTACTGCCGTACGTATCTACCGTGGCACAATTCGTACGTCCAGTATGACTCTAGCTATGTGTCAGAAAATTCAATTTAGATAAGAAACGGCGTGACAAGTGATTTCCATAATGTACAACAAAAAGGAAGAGCACCTTGTTTAAAAGATCCGATAGAATTAGTTAAGAAGAAACCTATACAATTCTATTGTATTTTTTGGTTCATAAATATCAGATTTATCATTTTTATTCTATTTGGTATATAATTTAAGTCATCTTTAACTAATGTTTATCTCTGATCATATTTAGCCAAAAAATTGATATTATTGTACATATTTTCAGTTTATGTATGATTTATTATATATTTTAATTTTAGAGATTTTGTCTTTTACATATAAGTAATTTTAATAAGTATTTCTTGCAAATATAATAATATGTAACAAATCATAATTTTTAGTTTAAATCAGATAACTCGATAAATTGTACTTAAAAAAAAAACATACATGTTCAGATTTGTATTTAATGTTTAGGTAAGATATATGTACTATTAAGAGAACCGACAGAAATAGATAGAACTTCTCAATTAGCTCAAACGTGAGCTGATTGAAACGATAACTTTATTATAAAATTACAGATAAACTTTACTATAAAATACAGATAAAATTTCAGTAGATTATCAATCTATTTCCATCATTATCTGTCGGATCTCTCTTGAGCGGGGATAAACAGATTTACGTGAGTGCCTGGGGTGCCGCGATACTCACCCTATAGGAGCAGCTGTTCTGAGCAAATATCGGCTGCAGAAGCTCAATCGGATTCGGCCCATTGTACGTCTCGCTGTACTCGTGCTCCTCCTCCGTCGCGTCCGGGATGACGCATCTGTACCGCTCGTTGCTGGCGGTGGTTATGAAGTACGGCTCCGCGTTCGGGTGCGGCTCCTGGAAGAGAGAAAGCCGGGCGGAGCACACGTCGGACAAAAACGACGATACCGTCGCTCGCGAGCCCCACGGCGATCGATTGTTGCGGACGAGATCGTGCCGGGTGTACTCACCAGCAGCTCCGCGTCGCTCTTCCCGGCCCAGTTTATCTTGAATATGACCGTGTCGTCGAAGTGCCGAAAATCGTGGCCGCGCACGAGGGAGACGAGCAACACACACAGCCCATTATACACGCCCCAGTAGTTACCCCACATCTTTCCACACACACACGGGCTATTCTATCATGTTTTGATCGCCGCGTATACCAGTCATGTGCGTCAAACGTGGGCTACAGTTGACACTGTTGACAGGTTGCGCTGCGCTTCGTGTCGTGTCCGCTCGCGATTGCCTGCGACGTCGGCAGGTGGAGAGGTGCGGGGAGAGCGAGGCGGGCGAATCAGCAGCGAGGAAAAAAAAAATGCTACGATCGGTAAATTTACGGAAGTGCGTAACGTAAAGCCGCTGTCGCATTGTGCGCGACTGTGCGCGCGACCGGCCGGCGCGTCCATCGAGCGAGTCGATTGGCTCGCGAAACAGCTGGACCCTTCTCAATTATATGTTTATCTTAGGGCGACGGCACACGAGAGGCGGAAGGCGGAAACGGAACGGAAGCGGAGACAAAGCGGAGCCAATCATAGCTCTTCCGCTGATTTCGTTCCGTTACGCTAGAATTGTTTCGCTAGAATCAGCGGAATAGCGGAATAGCCACGCGGATAACCTTTCTTTTACGTGCAACAGTGAACAAGACCGGCAAGATGGATTGTGGAGAAATTGTACGTAATAAAATATACTTAATTAACTGAATTAATAACATAATTGTTAGTTGAATAACTATGCTGGGTTACGGTCCTCAAATGTCACGCTTGTTTATCAAAGGATTCCGGCTCCATATTCCGCTGATTTACTTCCCTAATGTCCCACGGAGCGGAAAATGTACAAGCGGAATCAGATTTCAGCCAATCATGAAACAATTGTATGTAAACGTTTAATATTACTTTAAATAATAAATGCATTTTATTGTTAGCAACTTATCATATATTCTATTTCATGTTCTTATATTTCCATAACAACACTTTTTACATCAAACCTAATGCAAATAACATACAAATACTTATTTTAGAGTACATCACGTGATCCGCTTCCGCTTACATTCCGCTTCGTGGGACATTAGAGAACAAGAAAAGACGGAACGAAATCAGCGGAAGAGTCTAAAATTGTCCGAAAAACTCTAGAAATTCGGACACGTTTCAGAGTTTTTCAGAGATTTTTTCAGTA
>NW_012027322.1:23991-24328 GCF_000956235.1 Wasmannia auropunctata
TTTTAGAGTACATCACGTGATCCGCTTCCGCTTACATTTCCGCTTCGTGGGACATTAGAGAACAAGAAAAGACGGAACGAAATCAGCGGAAGAGCTATGATTGGCTCCGCTTTGTCTCCGCTTCCGTTCCGTTTCCGCCTTCCGCCTCTCGTGTGCCGTCGCCCTTAGGGTGCCGTCCCATGGCACCCTAAATGAGGTTCGAATCTTCGCCACAGTTTAACCATACACAGTTACGACAGTAGCCGAAATTCTTCGTACAATACTTTACGACGCATGCGTCAACTGTACTATCTAAAACATGGCGATGCCATAAATAATAAATGTATGTTTAGATTAA
>NW_012027323.1:0-514 GCF_000956235.1 Wasmannia auropunctata
TTTTGAAATGTAGATCATATTCCATGTATTATATAATCTTATCTACGTTCTCGGTGATAAGTGCTGTATTGGGAGGAGCGCTTTTTATGTTAGATGGTCAGATACCTTGGGGAATGGCATGGGTACCTTGGGATTGCACTTCGTCCCTTTCATTCTATCTTACGTCTTTTCAAGAGATTGTAGCAATCATTATTGGCATTATTATAAACGTTGCGACAGAAACCATGGTTTTAGGATTTTGCTTACAAACATGTGCACAATTCGAAGTTTTGAAGCATCGCCTTCAGAAAATGGCAAAAGAAAGACATGCTGAAAGGGAAAAAACATGGATAAATAATGTGAATAATACATCGAATAAAACAAGCAGATTATCGGAACACGTTTCTCATCATCTATGTATAATCAGGTTTGTCAAACAGATAATAGTTATTTTGTATATGTCTCTCAAAGAATCTAGTTGCCTTATTTCCTTTATTAGTTCCTTTATTTCATGTCTAAAAATGGTAATTTGAAC
>NW_012027323.1:4856-5295 GCF_000956235.1 Wasmannia auropunctata
ATCTTTCGCGCTGCGAGTGTATATAACCCCTTAATGCGTGTTTTTATTTTCTTTTCATTTTTTATTATCGATATTGTAATGTACGACTTTTTTACATAAAAATTTGTATTTTTTCCCAAGCATTATTATAACCGATTGTTGTGCCCGTGTGTTGGTTGATGGGCACAATACGAGGATCCGACTCCGCGGGGGAACGGGACTTCGATTTATGATAAAACAACTCCGACACCTTTATATTCGTTTAGAATATAACACCTTTATTTCACCTTTTAAATTCACAGACTCTTATTTTATTTAACACCTTCACCTTTACGATAATGTAAACAGAACAATTGTCACGGCACGAACGTCGTGCTCGAACGTGATTACGACGGACTTAAGGACTGACCGCCCGCGGCTTGTCGTTGCGCGTACTTATTGCTACGCGTTGCCGCGTCAA
>NW_012027323.1:5315-5882 GCF_000956235.1 Wasmannia auropunctata
TTGAAAACAAAAACTGTCGACAAAACGAGAACGACTACAGAGATGGAATGTTATTTATTCCCCATAATCTCTTTTTCAAAGGAATCTACTTATCTTTCCGACATCAGATAAAAGTATATGTTTTCTAAAAGGTATATTTCAAATGCTACCCTTAGTAGTATAGAAAGCGAAGAGACTGCAAGTACATTCTGTCATTAACGCTACTAAAAGTTTCGGTGTGTTGTGCCCGGGGGTGTGATTGGCACAATAAGAGGATCCGACTCCGCGGGGGAACGGGACTTCGATTTATGATAAAACAACTCCGACACTTGATGTAAACTTTCACGACATAATAATTTCTTTATTTCACTTTACTACACTTTATTAGACTTTATTTTGTTTAACACCTTCACCTTAACTATTAAAGACAGAATAACTTTCACGGCACGAACGTCGTGCTCGAACGTGAATATTACGGACTTAAGGACTGACCGCTCGCGGCTGATCGTTGCGCGTACTTATGGCTACGCGTTGCCGCGTCAGCGCTCAGCATTTCGGCAATTGCATTGCGCGTTCTCGGTACGTCGC
>NW_012027323.1:7978-8671 GCF_000956235.1 Wasmannia auropunctata
GTTAAGCTATCCTGGAATGTGAGCACGTACTTATTCTCTGTATTCGTTACTGTAAGCGGTCCCACTATATCCACGAGCGCATTTCTGGAATGGTTTGTCGGGCGTATCCGTTATTACTAATGGCTATTTTCGTTTTACGACTAAGTTTATTCGTTACTGGCTAATATTTACTATTTATTAATGTAATCCTCGGTATCTCTAGTTATTCCTCGCCAGTTATGTAGTTAATCGAATTCGATTTAGTGTTCTCGCTACTCTTTGATGTCCTCCTATCGGTGAATCATGGTATTCAAAGAGTATCTGCCGCTTTTCATCCGCGGTGTATTCTTTCGTTGTCTCTTCTTCTTCTTCTTCTTCTTCGCGTGTGATAACGCTCACCGTCGAGTCTCCGAGTATCGGATTTCTACTCAGCGCGTCCGCGTTTGTATTACCTTTTCCGGCTTTGTGTACGATTTCGTAATCGTATTCTTCTAATTTTAATCGCCACCTAATCAATCGTGATCCTGGATCGGTTACATTGAATAGCCATATTAGAGGTCGATGATCCGTCACGATTTTAAACTTTATGCCGTATAGGTAGGGGCGATAATGTTTTACAGCCCACACTATTGCTAATAGTTCTTTTTCAGTGGTGCTGTAAACGTAATAACTTCGTATAGCATACAACTGAGTCGACAAGGCACACAGGGGATA
>NW_012027324.1:0-317 GCF_000956235.1 Wasmannia auropunctata
GTATTCTTCCAGGAAATCGTGAATAAATTGCAAAATTATGATCAGATTTTGGCAAAACACACAAATTATTGCCACCATTACTCGAAATATTCTCATTACTATGAAAAAACTGACCATTACTAGGATTTCGTCCATGTATCCCGTATTACTTTATTTCTCCAATTAATTATTCGAATTTTTACTCGAAATATATGTCTAAACACGACAATTTATTCACTTTTCGACTGGGTATCAGTCTTTATATCCACTGCTTCTTTATTGATTAATGTCTCAAGGACTTAGTCTCTACTCGACTATGAATATCTCCAAAATTTCTA
>NW_012027324.1:12601-13397 GCF_000956235.1 Wasmannia auropunctata
AATTTTTGTAACACGGCGCGATGGAGCGTTTGCTTGAACAACGATACGCCATAAAGTTTTGCGTGAAGCTTGGAAAGAATGCAACCGAAACATTCCAGATGCTTCAAGAGGCCTTCAAGGACGATTGCATTTCAAGGTCACAATCCGGGAAGTGGCACAAGGCGTTCAAGGAGGGCCGGGAGGAGATCGCCGACGAACCCCGTTCTGGGCGCCCAACAACAGCCAGAACCAACGAAAACGTGGATCGTGTGCGCAAAGTTTTGCGTTCCGACCGTCGATTAAGCATCCAGCAAATTGCTGACACCCTACACATGTCCAAATTTACGGTACATAGGATAGTGACCGAGGATTTGCAAATGCGCAAGGTCTGCGCGAAGCTTGTGCCGAAAGTGTTGACGGAAGACCATAAAGAACTTCGAGTTTTGCGCTGTCAAGAATTGTTGGATTTGATTCAAAATGAGCCGGACTTTCTGAACTTTGTCGTAACCGGAGACGAATCTTGGATGTTCGAATACGACCCAGAATCGAAAAGGCAGAGCAGCGAGTGGCACACAACATCATCCCCCCGCCCCAAGAAAGCGCGAATGAGTAAATCGCGCATCAAAATAATGCTCATTGTCTTCTTTGACGTCCGAGGAATTGTCCATTATGAGTTTGTACCGCAGGGACAAACTGTCAACTCAGCCTTTTACCTGAACGTGCTCAAGAGATTGAAACGCCGGGTCGCGCGCGTGAGGGCTGACATTAAGGACACGGTCAAGCTCCACCATGACAATGCCACCAGCCACACGGCCTT
>NW_012027325.1:0-341 GCF_000956235.1 Wasmannia auropunctata
GATTTTTTTTTCGACAGCAAAATAAAAATTTATTTAAAAACTATTAATGGTATCATTTAGTACATGTTTTGGAGTACATGTCAAATTTTTTTTGTTAGAAAATATTTTAAAATGGCGGAACTGCAGCTGTTGCCCTGGAGCGCCTAGTTTTCAGCGGTGGACAAGATTACTCGAGAACGGATCATCTGAAAATCAAAATGTAAAAAGATCTCGTTAGTATATTGTATTATCTAGTAGATGAACGAAGGATTTGTCAAAATTTCAATTATTAAAAAACTGGCAACGGTTTAAACAAAAAGTTCATTTTTCAAGGTGTTAAATTTTTGAGTTTTTTGCCGTAA
>NW_012027325.1:9355-10824 GCF_000956235.1 Wasmannia auropunctata
AGAGTGATCTCAATCTATGTAATCAGTACAAAAAACTTTAAACGCGTTGTTCTCGAAACCACGTTTTTCAAATTGGTACCCATAATATCTCGAAAACCAATTGACCAATCAATTCGGGCTTGTGCACACATCTTCAGCATGATGCGTGGCTATAGCCCCTACCTCGTCGAGCAAATCAAAATAAGTTTTTTTTTCATTTTTACAGCCCTTTAAAGTTGAAAAAAAGGTAAAAATCTAAAATTAATTTTCAAATTAGTGCCACTTTTTAAATTTTTAATATTTTATTTATGTTCTGGCACCAGCTATAGCCAAACTTATACTAATTAAGAATTTCTTTTAGGTTTTTGTTTTAAATGAGCCGAACAGCCGGAATTATGGATATCGTGGACAAATCTTTTTTTTCATGACCTCAGTATACATTGTATACAGCGCTTATTTATAGTTATTTTTAAATACAAATATTTTGAAACATGTTTCCAATTTGTATAAATATGTAGGAAAAAACCCTGTCCCAAAAAACTTTATACTTTCTTTTACAAAAATTCGCAAAAATAGCATAAAAATTGGCCTCTAGATTAGAATACCCCCTTAATGGAATGAAATAGTGATAGAAGAAAAGAAAGAGAAGAGTAAGAGTTTTGAAATGAAGAGAATTAAATTCATTGGTCTTTTATAAAATATTACATACATGTCGCTTCACCTTCGTGTGTTATATACACAATTGTCAGATGCTGTGTCTAATTATCACAGCGAATAATTAGACACATCTGACAATTATATATGTAACACACGAAGGTGAAGGGACATATACTTATGTAATATTTTATAAAAGACCAATGAATTTAATCAGACACAGCATCTGACAATTATGTATATAACACACGAAGGTGAAGTGACATATACTTATGTAATATTTTATAAAAGACCAATAAATTTAATTCTCTTCGTTTCAAAATTCTTACACTTCTTTTTTTCCTTCTATAGCTATTTTATTCCTTTAATTCCTTTTTCTCTTAATCATGGTAAAAAACATGTTTCAACATATCTGTTGATTATAAAAAATATTGTTAGCAATATTATAATATATTTTGTTAAACAAAATCTGATACCTGTAAGGAAAAAGTAAGACGAGAAATAGGAGTTATCGATTTAAGGATGTTCTGGTTGTACAATCCCAGACAAAAGTGACTGAAATTTGAAAATGATGAAATTCTATGCTTTTATAAATTAAGATATGCAACATATCGTGCTTATATCGTGTATAATCAGAAAATATGATATTTGACACTACTGAATATATGACACAAATGAATATATTTATATATTTTACAAGTTTTGTGATTGTCGGAAACAAACTTTTGGACGTAAATTTCACCTGAAATCAACTGCAAAAACGAAAAACCGTAACACGTATTGATAACATTTAATGTATATATCAGACATCAAAAGACTTAAAAATCTACAAAATA
>NW_012027325.1:11564-17846 GCF_000956235.1 Wasmannia auropunctata
TTTTGCACATATGTTAAGGTAATAAATAGAAACAATTCATTAAATTTTCAAGGTATTGTAAGTGCTAGAACGTTAGTATCAATACATTTTATAAGTAGGATTCCATAAGAATTCATGCAAAATTAAAAGTTGAATAACTCGTGAACTAGTTAGAGAATCGACTTCAGGTTTTGCACATGTGTTAAGGTAATAAATAAAAACAATTTATTAAATTTTCAAGGTTTTATCAATACTAGAACGTTAGCACCAGAACATCCTTAACATGCCTTTTTTTTAGATAGGACATGAGATATACGTAAGTGATATATAAAAGTAATTAGATATTTAATATGATTTGTATTTGTGCGCGCGCGCGCGCGCGCGCGTGTGTGTGTGTGTGTGTGTGTGTGTGTGTGCGCGCGCGTGCGTGCGTGCGTGCGTGCGTGCGTACGTGCGTGTGTGTTATGTTTCGAGATAGTGAACAAATGGCGCGCGCTTTGTTTTGTTCTAGTATACCAAAATATACGGAAGATTGTAAAGTAAAGATTAATAAAATAATCGCTATAATGCTTCTTTTGTATGTGTAAGAGGATTAGACATTCAGCTGTTGTTTGAAGATATTTAGAAACACTCAAAAATTTTTATACAAATGTGCAGAAAATAGTCTACTTTTTTTAATATTAAAAAAAATTGATTTTTTATTATTTTCAACTGCACATTCTCCCTTAAAATTTCAGAGTGTATTCGGAGATTTTAACGTTAAAATATCGGTATGTTTTATAAATTTTACAAATCTCCTTAAAAATAATTTTTTTAAAGCTGATTATCTGTACACATAATAGATAAATTAAAAATATATTTATATATATTATAAAATTAAGGTTTGTATCTTCATTACTCTTCTTAAATCGCTCGAGTTTGCAGCAAGTTTGTTGCGACAGCCAATCCAAAGCATTGATTTCAAAATGCAAACTTCATATTGGCTGTCGCAACAAGCTTGCGATCGGCTTGCAACTAATGTAGAACCGGCTTAATATAAAGTTCGCGCCGCGACAAAACAAGGCCGATTTCTATGTATATAGCAGAGAGTTGCCAAATGCGTACCACTTAAAATAATTTTGGTTATATTTCACATTTGATACTATTTAGAATGCAAACAAACGTTGGAAATTGTAGCTTGATGTTCAAGGCATCTAATATTACATGTTAAATCTTTCACTAATAGCAAATTAATTTGTTCTAAGCTTTCTTGCAACATGCTGTCAAAAGCACGATTCAGCAAACCGGTCGCCTAAATCGTACCTGTGAGTTTTATTAATAGTACCTCCTTCTAAACTATTGAATTTATGAATGAAAATAATTAAAAACACAAGATTGATAAAAGAATCATGAATTATAATACCTACTTTAATTGTAATTTATCAAACAATAGTTGTTTTGCTTATGCAACTCGATGACGGTTTTTTCCTCTACAGACTTACTACAGAGCAACTTCGATCGTGTTAAAATAAATAATGTTGATTATGTCATGTGATCTAAAAATAAAGATACATTAGTGTTCCTGAATAATATTGTACCGATGCGATATAAGAACTCTTATGCTGATTAAGTTAGGTACGATTTAGGAAACTTGACCGAGATGATAAAAATATTGATATAATTTTTATAATAATTATAAATATATATGTATATACAATGAATATAAAATATGCTATCATAAACTTTCTTTTAGGAAAATATAATGATTCAATTAAAAATTGCATGGTTACATTATTTATATAGCTGATTAGTATATCAGCTATATAAATTAATAAAAAATTTACATCAATTGTATCTGATTTTTTTGAATGGTGATAACATGCACAAAAAACAAAGATGTAATCTGTTCATTTTTTGTCTATCTTACACATTTCTTATTTACTTATATTTTTGTTACTAAATGTTGCTTCTATTAAGTGAAACTATAAAATATTGAAGAGGTACGCTTTATGAGACCGGTACGCATTTGGCAACTCTCCCCTATCGTCGAATTCAACCGTATAACGTGGCTTGTCGCGGACATTATCCGTCGTGCCGCTCGATTGTCAGTCGTGAGTTTCGCAGCGTTCGCGTCATGCGACCGTACTTTTTTAAAATACGGCAGCAGCTTAACGATGCGCTTTCAAATCCGAGCTCAACAAGAATGAAGAAATGAAATTGAAACTGTGGTATATAAATATTTGCTACAACGCGGGAACGGGCACAATGAACGGAAACAATGAATTATATTATACGCGAGGAAATCAATAGCATTCAAGTGGTTTGCCGTGGCGCGCGTTTGTTGCAACATTGACGCCCGCGTACGTTTCAGGATTCGCGCCCGTAACCAGGAGGGAAAGTATATAACAATCGAATTCGCGGCAGAAAACAGAAAACGCCATTTGATGGGAAACACCCGCGCGCTCTGCAGCAGTCGCTGCTTTCCCGCTGAATATTGGAAAATGAACTGATCCGTTTCATTTAATTTTTTGCCGCCCCCCCCCCCCCTATCCGGGATCAATACGTACATACGTTAGATTTGCGTCAGAAAATAACAGGAAACGAAAATGCGAGTAGACATATGAGGGAAGGGGGATGTTATTAAAAGAGGATTCATATGTACTTATAATTATTGTGGGCAATTATATTCTCTGGAAATCACTTTTCGGCGATGAAAATATTGTCGCGTATCAGCTATATATATCTCGGTTTACGTATTATCGTGGTTTATTATTTATTTTTGCGGTTTATTATTTACTTCTATACGCGATAACAGACGGTTATCGAACGGCGAATCACGTTTTTAAAATCCCATTGAAAATTCTTTAAATTGAAGAGTTTTTGCTATTGATGAAACCCGGTACGCGCAATATATCCAAAGGCAGTTACAGGCTCTACTTTAAGCGTGGTATAACGATTTTATTTGTAAACTCGGATTCGCAGTGATTCCGCGGCGCAGAACCGGGCATTTTCAAAATCCGAATGCACAAGCCCTCCGGCTCGTTAATGCCCGCGCCTCCGCGTTGAACGTCGAAAAGGACGAACTGAACCCGTTCCATTTAATTCGCGCCGAGTCAAATCGACGCGCGGAGATGGTGACAGGTGCATCCGTGATGAAATTTCGAGCGACGAGCGCGCAAGCCACGCGGCAGCTGCCGGAATATAAATTCCGCGCGATCGCTTCGTGCCGACGCGACGCGGCGGCGCGACGTTCCTACGTGCGCGCTTGTAAGCGCGAAAAGTCCAGCCGAACACCATCGTCGCACTATCGCGTTGTCCGATCCTGGCCAGCCTCCGTGAATCCGCGACGCAGCTGCAGCTGCGGCGAGTTCAGTGACTTATGTTATCATGATGCACGAGATTATGCACGCCGCGCAAACAATTCAAAGTGTCGGACAATAATAAATTCCCGGAACGTACGACGAGGCTCGCCACGACAAAATGACGTGACAAGATGATCCATAGAAGAAGCGCATCTACGTTAGATGTCCGAGGATAGATACATCACCTCACTTTAACAGATTCCTCGATATGAAGGAATCTCTCGTTTTCAGAAACATTCTGTTATTCTGAAATTCAATTAAACATTGTATATAATTTTCGTGATTTTTAACGGAAAACATTTTAATACACCGAAACACGGGTAAAAATCCCGTCGCGTATAAAATACGCGTTTGAAATTAAATTTTTTATACATTCGCATCTCTGCAGCTTAATTCATACCAAAGTGCTTGTTTATGACTAAAAAATTGTTGAGATAGTTTAAACTCATTTCAGTGGGTCGAATCAATGCGGGTATACCGGTCAATTAGAGAGAAATTGTTTGAGAGCTATAGTAAAACGGAGGGGGGGGGGGAAGTTAATAAAATATATGTAAACAATAATTTCGCTGTATTGCATCGCGAATGCAACGCTTGCGATCGCGTTTGCCGCGCGCAAGAGAGAAAAATCCGCGTTGCCGCTACGCTTCTTTCTTTCAGGGATGATATTTGATTTACCATACGTGCAACTCTGCATCACGTTGCGAATTCGAGCCTTTGAGGATTTATTGTGTTAATGCTCGTTACGAGTAGACGTGCGCGCGCGTCCCACCCTCCCATATTCCTGCTAACGATATTAAACGTGTCCTCCTGGGAGACCTTTTTTTTCGGCGCCGCTCGTACACCCGGCGTTTGCCATGCGCTCGCGGAACCATTGAAGGGTTGTTACGTCGGTATGTTTGTTATTAACTTCCGATTGGCGGCCTTTGAGAGACACGCACCGCGGAACCAGCCACGGAACCGCCCCCGTGTTTCAATTACAGCGCGGGAAAGTCCGCGACCCGCGAGCATTCTGCGCTAAATTGCATTATGCGCGTTTAGGAAGTTTCGGCATCGGGGGATACCTAATGTCTGTTAAAGACGATATTTCGCGAACGGTTTCCATGTGCATCTCCCCGCGCGATTTCCAAGCTGATGATAATTCGATACACACAGAACGCTGCACGTGACGCGGTTAGAGCGTTTTAGAGCAAAAATCGGTTTTCCGACTGCGACTGCGCAGTTGTTATTAAAGTTACGCGATCGGCCGCTCTTTCGCGTGTACCCTTGATAAAATGCAATTTCGCACTAATTTGATTAAGCCAGCGGCGCGCACTCTTATTCTTTTATCGTTTCTTTTTTCCTTTTTTTTTGTTGAAGAAAAGTGGCATTTTTTAGTTCGCCATGAAAGAATATAATTAAGCTTTATTGAGATATTTCTAAATTACAACACGCTTTGTGTAATAAGCATTTTATATAGATATAGTTTTTTCTCTTAACTTGATTAAAAATTTCTCTGCCTGGAAAAATTAGATTACGCAGTGCTTAACGTTTTACAAGGCTTTTCTCTCTTTTTTCTCTCTCGCGTAAAACTTATATTTATAAAGTTTACAATGTTTTGTAAAAATAAAAACAGAGTTCGCGACAACTGTGGGATATTTTAACGCGTGTCTTGTCGCTCGTTCGATCATATGATTTATTTTCTTGCGAAACAATGTTATATTATTACGTACTATTACGGAGTTTACGTACTTTCGCTTCGAAAATTGCTTCTTCCCCGCTAGACTTCCCCCGTAGACTATCGTCGTTGTCGAAAGTATACTTAAACTACCAAGCAACTGCTCCTAGCACTTATAATTACTTTCCGCCAATTAATATCCCCTCGAATTAGTTCAACAACTTGCAAACATTTTGTATATACCGTCGTGCTTTCTCCCCCATCACGCCCCCCTCCCTCCCCTCTCATCCCGTTCTCTCTCATTTATTGCACAACCAACTGTCTACCGTCTCTCGCATTCCACCCGAGAGAACTTCCCGTTCACACGTTCGGCCCAATTTAGCAAAACGATCAGCAGGAGACGCTGAAAACACCGTGCGCGAGTTGCAGGCGAATGTACGAGCTTATTTCCAGGACAGAAACCGCCGGCGCGGCGACTCGATAAATATGGAATAACGCGTAATCGCCCCCTTCCTTTCTTGTTTGGAACATCGCGATCGCGAGATTCGCAAATAACAACACGAATAACTGCACAGCTACGTGACGCGCTACAGGAATAATTATTATCAATTATTATGAATGTTATTATTCCAGTCAATATAAAGTCGAATGCAATCCACATCAATTACACATCGCACTCTTTGCATAGCATTAATATCGCGCTGCAGATAATTATTCAAATGCGATGGTATTATTGATCGCAGCTGTTTTTCAATAAAACAAATGGAATAGAATATCCAGACGTATCCGGCGCAACCGTCTGATAAAAACAAATAAAACGTGCAAAATAGCGGGCATAGATTGCAGCAGGTCCAATCGACATGCAACGCCGATCGATCGATCGATCGCGTGCGCGTTTTCTCACGCGCGCGCACGTTGATTATTTATTTACTTGACAATATAATTTTAAACATTATTTGATTTTCAAATAATGCAAGCGCTCCAATTTGCGCTCTCCCCCGCAGTAAATTGTTATTTCCCATATAAATACGCAACGCGTTAGGTATACATTCGCATTTTATATCGACAATCTTCAGTAATTTATCGCGGTACAATCAATATGCGTAGTGAAGTACAGCCAATATACATTCTGGATTTGGGAAATAAATTTCACATAAGCATTCCTCGAAATGTTTCGCCGTATATATCGAATGAATTAGACTGCGTTCGTAAATTGCGTTCGAAAAATTTGGAGAAAATTCAAATGATTTGCATTATATATACATATATATATATATATATATATATATATATATATATATATATGAG
>NW_012027325.1:19470-26569 GCF_000956235.1 Wasmannia auropunctata
TGTATTTTGTTTATAAATATAAAGTTTGCATATAAAATATTAACAAATATGAAGTTACAATTTTTACTAAAACTTAATTTTGTATATGCGAAATGGCGTTTGAAATAAAGGAATTAAAAATAAATACTTGCCATATATATACAATCGAGAAATGTTCACATTTTTCTAAAAATAAAAAAGATCGACACTATTAAAAAAAGTCAATATAAAGTCATTCTTTAGTCATTTGAAATCTAGATTTTAATCATAATGTAAAAAATGACGTAAATTCGGTCAATTTGACGTCAAATTGATATTATTTTGACTTTTCTGTTCTCCTTGGGATACCGCGGGTAGCGCCGTGCTACCCCACGACTTCGTTAATTCAGAATTAATACCCACGGCCGCGGGTTGCACCGTATTCCAAACCCCAGGACTTGAATTCGCAAAGGAAAGCGCGCGAGTTGGGTTTTGCTGAGATTTGCGAGGATTTGAGTGATCGTTAAAGGCGGGTTCATTACGGCCGCTGTATGGGCGTGAGTTTAACGTGGGAATGGAAGGAGGAGGAAGGGTGGAGGAGCTCCTTCTCCTTCGGAGGAGTACTGATTTTAATTTATGTGTTTTAATATTCGCTCTGACCGCTCAGAGCCGTAGCGCGATATTGTGGAATGGCAAATGTTAAGCGAAATGTTATTCTACCACGCAAGTTTCCTCACGCAGCTCTTCCCGCGATTTTTTGCATAAAAAGTTTCGTGTTCTTAAGTAGAATTAGAAATTTTCAATGGCAAAATTGGCGTTGGAATAAATATTTCTTTTTCAGCAATAAGATACATGTGAAAATTATGCTATAATATATTTAAAAAGCATGTACTAAATTAATGATTCTTAAATTTAAAACAATAATTAGAAAATAATAAAACAGACAATAAGAGTCTAAACGCAGAATTTGGCCAATAACAAATTTTTCTTTAACATAACATTAAGCGTAGTTATTCATACAAAATTTCCTCCGTACGTTTCGACTTCCTTCACACTTTCTTCAGCGATGATCAATATTACGCTAATATCAATAAAATATTCCGCTAATCATCATCATTATGTTCCATAATGTGTGAAATAGACCTCCAATTTCAAAATTGAAAATAAATGTCATCTGTATTAATTGCACCTGTACGTAATATAGGTACACAAAATGATTAGAAAACCGAGTCAATATCAGCGTAATTACATCAATTACAGATAGTACAATGTAAATATTTGATTACAGGATTAAAAGTGGTACTCTTATATTGTTTATATTTATTTAAAAAACTGTTATTTTAATTTTATAATATTTACGCAGTTATTCATATATTTTTTATGTATTAATATTATTTATATATAAGAATATCCATCAAATTATTACTAAAATTACTATTCAGTTTTTGTACATATGGATAATAGCATATTTATAAATTATCAGAAATTAATATAAATAAGATTATTAAATTCGAATAATTACATTTATAAAGTATATATAGTAAATATTAAATTATTAGAACAAAACTTTACACAGATTTTATATTTTTAAATGTAAAGTATTCAGTATTTCTTATGTATTTCTTATAAACAATAAAATAAATGAATTATACTCATTGTCAGTCAAAATAAAACACTAATATTTGAAATATTTATTGTTGATTTTTTTTGTAAATTACCTTCATTATATTTATTATTATGATGGAAACTTGTAGATGCATTATTTTCTTTAGTCGTACATTGTTGTGTCATCGCATCTATCGTTATTATCTCCAGTTATTGCATGAAATTCTGACCATTTATTTAAATCGTGATTCTCCTTCAAGTGTTTTTCTAAGACGTCTGTTCCGGAATATATTTTATCAGAATAACTGCAATGTATTCAATTTATGTAATACTTTTTCATGTCAAATGTGAAATATGGCGACGGCCAGGTACTTGTAATTTCTTTTTGTATTTCAACTAATATTTGTGAACATGACATGTTTGCAGATGTCTTCCTAAAGTCTATTTGTAAGATATACAATAAAATATGCCACAAGTTGTGCACATTGCAATATATTTCTTTATTTTCAAGAAATATTGCTATATTATGTGGTTGTCGTTTTTCCATTTTGAGAAGTCCTCTATATTAAATATTCTATGATGATATAAATATGTTTTTAAGAGTAAAATTTTGCAGCTAGCGCTACAAACAGCATCACAATAGTTGCACTTCAAGTTACAATTGTTTAATTTGAAATATCCTGACAACCAAGATTGTTGAATTATTTGTGCTGTCATATCCGTACAGATAACGCACGTTTCGTGGATACTAAGTCATGTTTGACATATCGACTATGCTAAGGAAAGTATACAGAGGTACAGAGAAATTGTTTGGGGGAGGTCGAAGAGAAGCATAAGATTATTAAAATGTAAGTAATAATATATTGTTCGAATTTTGCTAAATATTAAGTCATATAGTTTTGTTTCTAACCCGTGGTCAAATATTTAAATTAAAATACAATATAATTTATAATTTATCATTATGCTATTAGTAATGCTGTTAATATCAAATATTAAATATACGTATCAAACCTTGCAAAAAGTGAACGTTGTTTAAAAATAAATAAAATTAATTTACATACATTTGTTTTGTACTTATCAACACAATTTCTGGGCCCTTCATTAAAAGGAATGTAATAATACAAATAATGATTTTATTTGTCCGAGAGAAATCTATCTGGGTCAAACTTTCACAGAGTTGGCTAATAATTTTTATTGCGGCACATCGACATTAAATTTATGATAATACTAGTGCCTTTCGAAAAAAAATTTTCTACAGAGATTAATTATATATCCACCAATCCAGATAGCACAGAGAGTTCAAAAAGAATTCAATCGTATGTCATCAATTCTGAATTAATTTTTAAATGTAAAAAGAATTTTAGCTTTTTCTAGAAGTTCTGAAAAAGAATTCTTTTTGCAGCTGAAAATGAATTCAGAAATGACTAAATATACGAATTAATTCTTTTTGAACTCTCTGTGCTATCTGGAAAAACCCGTTCGGTAAAAAGTCTACAAGTGTAAGGCACTCGGGATATCGGAAGAAGGCCGTTATACTTATTCAAATAATCACTCGGTCGTCAATATTATATGTCTGTTTACTCGTCTTGCGGTCTCGTACTCTCGTCAGCGGCTCGGGATCGACTGTCGAATTCCTCGCAAGTCATCGATGATCGATCACGTGTTTATATGAATTCGATTATATACCCGCTTCGTTCTTACACAAGGTTTATTGTTATATTTAACAAAATTACCTTTTTAAAAAAAGGTAAAAAAGACGCCAAGTGTATGCGCATCTCGTAGAAAAAACTGTTATCTGCTGAGATATAATCGCTAGCGCACGTCAAAAATTGCAACAGCAGACACCACCTCCCACTCTGGGAGATGATGACGACATTTTTTAATATAAAATTCCACAATTTTTAATTTTACTCACAATATCTCCGCTCGTAGGGCACGTAGAGAAAAAATAAAGACACTTATTAATTGTAATTCTAATTATTCAAGCTATCGACTAATAACTACACTCTTAATCATATATCGCCGAGTGCCTCCAAATTCGAGGTATTCTTTTGAACATGGAAATGACATTTCGAATTACACACTAAAAGGAGGTATTTTTCGCGATACATTAGCACGAGATACAGAATATACGAGGTAATAATAAATTTGACGATACAATTGGAGGTACTGCATCTGAATTCGCGATACTTTTCTCTTGGAGGTACAAGGCTCCGCGTTCGTACCTCGTGTATATAACTTTGACTATATAAATATGGACTGCTAGTCCTCTCACTTTTACTATGTAAAAGACATATGCCCGGTGTCGCTGAGCTGAAGTTGGTTGAGGTATCGAACTTCGATTTTTAGGCTCTACCCCTTTTTAGTCAGTAAAAAAATCTAATATAAGTTAAAATGTATTGTTATGTTGAAAATTGATAGGGAGCCGAAAAAAATGTCAAATCGACGGAATGAAATTAAAAACAGATTCAACACCTTTCGTTAAACACGGTAATTTCACAGGAGCCTTCCCTCTCCTCGTAGAAAATTACTGACTGGGGTGGAGTCTACATCTTCCAGTTTGGCGACACGTATGAAGTTAATACTATCAGTCCATACTTATATAGTCAAAGGTATATAATACGAGGTATAAAATTTTGCGTATGTACCCCGTATTTATGAATACGAGGTACTCAGCGGTAAAAATGTCGCCAGTGTTTAGCAAGTCCTTGATCAAATGACAAGACAGTTGATTAAAGATTTCGTGTACCTCCAATTTTTGGCGGTACCTGATTAAGGGTGATACACTCAGAACTTGATCGGTTCAGTCGTTATTGAGCATTCGAAATTTCGCGTGTTTGCAACAACTCTCGCCGACTCGTGTATAAGTAGATAAAATAATATATAAAAAATAAATATAAACTCGCCGGTTCGCGTATATATATATATATATATATATATATAAAATATATATATATATATATATATATATACACTCGCGCATACACTTTGGCGCGAGACACTACCATATCTCTTGATATGTCATATATGTCCAAGAAGTAATGAAATAAACGTGAAGAAATTTACGTCAAACAAATAAATTCGTAGAATAAAAATCTTTCTTTGTAGGGCAGGATAGGGCTCGGTAGATTTGTTATTCGTGCATTTATATCCCCCGGTGGCGAATTTATATATTTTTGTCTTCTCAACACAATTGCTCTAAAGAGATATACGGGAACGCGGCAAGCAATTTGCAGAGAAGAGTCCATCCTTATTCGCGGGAACAATTCCATCACGAGGGAAAGCACATCTTCTCTCTCCGCACACACTCAGACACACACACACACACACACATACACTGTCTAGAATGCAGATAAAAATCTATTGGCTAGTGTTCTTGTTCCACATTCGTGTAAGCTTTCACCGGTATACCGAAGAGAAGAATACCGAGGTTTTTATTATATCTTTTTTCACTTTCTTCTCCCTCCTTCCCCCCCACCGCCACTCCTCACCCATTATCCTTGCACCGCTAATTTCGGTCGTTCGCTCGTCGAAAAGGACAACCGACTGACAGAAATTTTCTGCATAAGCTCGCTCGGCAAAAGTTAACCCGCGTCAGCATTTTTCTCACTTTCGCGGAGATTAATGTGTTTAAATGTTAAACGACGCCCGTGTGATAGCTTTAATTAAAACCAATTTTATTAAACCAAGCTAATAACGCGTATATATATATATATATATATATATATATGTATATAGGAATAAAATTAAATATAGCTTTTTTCAAAAATACATAAATATTATAAAATACACAAAATTTTAATGCTATCGTTTATAATACTATGTTAATACATAAATTATGTAGATTATTAAATTATATAAATTACAAGAATAAAAATTTGCATGCAAAATGTGACGACATTAATATAAATCATACAGATATGTGTATATAAAAGATAGAAATTAAATGATAAATACATGGCTGTACTGAAAAAAATATGGTTGAACAATGTCACTTTTTGATTTAGACATATTCTATTCCTTCTGGCAGACACAGACACATTATTGTACCACAATCTACTTTAGTTATTCTGAATTTCTGGCGTTCTCCCTTTCGGTTCACCGCAGTCGTCGTAAATTTCGCGGGACGTCAGTAATGAACCTAACACCTTGCCGTAGCATTAAATGAGATTATATGAGATTGCCGGGCCTGGACAGGCTCGGACAAAATCAAATTTCAGCTGAAAGGACCGCCGTGTGTACCGATAGTAACCGCCGGAATCGGAACAAGCTTAAAACGAGCAGTCCAGCTTGCGGGCCCGGCCCACACACGTCTATATGGCCGCGGCGTCACGGCGCGGCGTTTCAAGCTCCCTCCGCTTCTCTCCTCTCTCTCTCTCTCTTTCTCTCTCGGAGTAAATATTGGTCTACACTCCGTTGTAAATTTACGTCCTATTATCAAGCTCGTGACATATCTATTCTAAAGTACGATGTCAGGTCGCGATTTATGCCCGACTCCTATAGCCTCCTAAAAGCGAGCGGTTAACGCGGTCTGCCGAGCTCTCAACTCGGAATTACTATCGGTTTTGTTAGTTCGCGCGCTTTATTAATAATACGCGAATTTCGATGTGAATGACGAATAATGACGGACGGAGCGACACGCGATGAATAATCATTCGGATATGCATGTATATTATTATTATAAAACTTTCACTGTTTCCACATTTCTCTAAAATAATAATTTAAATCATCATCATTATTATTATTATTATTATTATTATTAATTCAACATTTCACATTTAAATGAAATATTCTCGACGAAACGCTATCAAAATGCAGCGATCGTGAATTTGTAATTCATACGTTTATAATTAGAAATAATTCCAACGTACGTGTATTTAGTGTGTTTTTCTTCGATCGACTCGACATTCCGCGTTTGAATACACACGCCGTGTTATTAAACGAACGTGTATTTTCGATAAATCGAACGATCGAGCGACGCGGTTAGCGGCGGTGTGCTATAGCACGGCGATTATGTTATTGCCGTTATTTTACCGTCGTGATTTAACGCTAACGACGGGCGAGCATATCCGGGAGGGATATAAACATTCCCGCTCGTCCGACGATACGTCGCCGATAAATCATCGTCCACGGCGACATTTTCAGCTTCATTTCTCCGGGAGGGATCTGCAGATCCGCGAGCGTGGGCGATACCGGGCGAGCGAAGCGCGACTTGCTGCACCATCGACCTCCTCGCCGGCCGTAATACGAAGAGGCGAAGTTACGGGGCGGCTTCGTGAGCGCGGGAGTGAGCGCCGCGCCGCACCGGCTCACGCTAAAATATTCCCAGGCCGGTTTAGTCCACGTGCCCGGGGTCCCATTGTTTATTACATCCCGGATGCGTTGTTTGCTGAAAAAGTTCGCCGCCATGAATCAGGACGCTGCCAGCGACCATTGTTACCACCGTACTTATCCAGCGCGAGAACGGAACGACGCATTCTCCCGGCGAGGAGTCTCCGCGCCCCTCTCGTTTCTTTCTCTCTCTCTCTCTCTCTCT
>NW_012027326.1:0-1618 GCF_000956235.1 Wasmannia auropunctata
TTTTGCTGCGTATACTTTTGGATGGTTAAACAGTTTATTAAAAAAATATTTTCGTTTCTATGTCTAATCAAATACTTGGCAACTTGTATGATCTCATATTTGTTTTTTAACAATTTTTATTTGTTAAAATAATATTTTTGGTATAGGAAAGATGTTAACGTATGATACTTTTTTATATACTTGACGTAATCTTTTTTTTTAAAGAGTTTTGGTAGAGTTCATTTATTGGGATTTATCTAGAATGACAAAAAATGTGTTAGAAAAAAACTAATTTAAATTAAAATCCTTGTATGATGTATTATAAATTGTTCCGATATATTTCGCATTAAAATGGATTACTTTTCAATCTGGACAATGGATTACATTACAACGGATTACACTGGATTAATATGGATTACGTTTTAATCAAAATTAATCGGTTCTAATAGCTCTTTTTCAGTAGGGTTCTATGCCTAAAGGAAAGAACATATCAGGTTCACCGTTCTGGTTCTCAAGAACCATCTGCTTATCTATCTATTTTATAACTTCTGGATGTGACGAAATTATGTTATCCTCCAGAGATCCTTCTTTCTTATTTGATTCGATCCTACTATTCTCTGTTCTTTCATAAAAGAAAAAATCTCTTGCAGGATGGAAGCTAGTTCATCTCGTTGTAACACAGAGTCAGGCGTATTTTCGTGCGCCACGATTGATTTAATCTCAAAAGAGAACAAGCGCGAAGCAAAACTATTCTCATAAAATCGAGTTTGTTGCGTGAGCGGTGATGAGAACTGCTTCTGTCATGTATAGTTGTGTGCATATGTTTAGGCATGCTAATGGGTGCTAACTATTAAAATTTGAAAAAATACTGCAGGCAATTTCACACAAAAAAAGCTATGGTTAACTGTACGCTTAGCGCAACAGAATCACAATGAGGCGCATCCGTACGAGGATGCATGGCGAGGAACTGAAGGTCACATAAGGCACTATAAGATGTAGGTATTCCTCTCCGCTTTTTTGGTTCCAATTGGTTAAATAGTTACTTTCCATTTTCAAATAATGATGCTGAATCTAAAGTTAGGTGAGTATTTTTATACTCAGATAATGATGTCATTACTTGTTTCTTTTGGTAGAAAGTTATCGAGCGTAAAAGTATAGGTTTATACCTCACTTTTAATGTAAGTTAAGGGCCCTTCCTAGTCAGCCACGAACTCCGCGTTGACGGTGGCGACGTTATATCGCGGTAGAAATTAGAAGCTTCTTGTCGTATATTAGGCCCGTCCTATAATACGTCATATATCGATGTTTTAAGTCATAAACCGTGATAATTCTACAGAATAATTGTATGCCGATATCGTAAGCAGTGTAAAATTGATCAATCACAGTCAAATATGAAGAGAATACTCGGCAATTAAAGAAAATAACGGACCTACTCTGAAAAGTGTTGACAACGAATTTTGTGTTGCGTGCCATTTCGTTATTATGTGCTTAATTGTGAAAATGTGACTTGTCTCGTATTTATCAAAGTCGTAAAAATGGATGGAAACTATAGTTATTGTCGAATTTTATACGTAAAAGTATCTTTTCCGTTCCTTTCAACAGCTGTCAAATCGTGAGTTTTGCTTGAATAAGCTTTACT
>NW_012027326.1:13371-14247 GCF_000956235.1 Wasmannia auropunctata
CTTCTTTAACAACAATATGAATGCAGATGTATACGTGGAAGACATACTCATTCCGTATGTTGTTCCGTACGCACCCTTCATCGGAGAGAATTTCATGTTTATGCAAAATAATGCTCGACCACATATTGCGAGAAGAGTAATTGATTTTTTCGATAAAGTTGCCATAAATCGAATGGCCAGCGAATAGTCCAGACTTAAATCCCGTTGAACACTTATGGGACAATCTTAGCATGAAAGTGCGAAATCACGTACCTGCTCCTTAATTACTGCAAGAACTTCGAAGAATTCTCGAAAACGAATAGAATGCAATTACAACGGATGAAATTAAAAGACTAATAAGAAGTATGCCTGATCGCACAAATAAGGTAATACGCGCACGAGGAAGTCATACCCACTATTAATACACAAGCATGAACGCTTGCGCACACGCATACACACACGCACGCACGCACGCACGCACGCACGCACGCACGCACGCACGCACGCACGCACGCACGCACGCACGCACGCACGCACGCACGCACGCACGCACGCACGCACGCACGCACGCACGCACGCACGCACGCACGCACGCACGCACACACAAAATGAGATTCAATTCCGACAAGTCAAACTCTATGCAATTCACATTGGGATGAATTACAACCATAACTTGAGCTAATGACAGCGGTAACTTAAATTTGAAATAACTCACAAGGGAAGTTTGCGAACCCGAAAATTCAGAAAAATCTGACTCTTAGTGTAAAAGTAGAGCAGTTCATCCATAGCATGAAACTATTTTTCGTTGGTGCTCAATTCCGTTTTGAAGGGATGAAACCACCCCTTGAAAAAAATCGGTTTTTTTCTTCCGACGTAAATATCGTCGAAACTATGAGA
>NW_012027327.1:0-1430 GCF_000956235.1 Wasmannia auropunctata
ATATGTATTGAGGTTTATGTATAATTATAGCAAATTAATAGTAAATTAGAAGTAAATTAATAGTAAATTAATAGTAAAGTAATAGTAAATTAAAAAGTAAAAAGTACAGTTAAATAGCACGCGTCTATCACTAATGCCAATATTGTACTGAAAATCAATGAGAACGCACCCTAAAGAGTATATTTATATATGGAGGAGAAAAGCCATATAACCGTAGAGTCCTAGATAATTAGAGAAACTCGACCGGCTTATGTCAATATCGCAAAAGTACTAAGAAATATTAAAAATAGCGTCGGATTGCAGACGGATTATGAAATATATCTTTAATGATAAGAAAAAAAAAATTTTAAATATAATATTTATATGTACTAAAACATAAATATATATTATATGCAAATAAAATGTTCTGACTTACACATGATTGTCGATGTAAATTTATTCATTCGGCAACCATTTATAATACCGATGAGTCAAACTTATGATTGGCCATTTGCGATCCAATCAGGACTCGTAACACTAGTCGTGCTTCGTTGAGGGCTCGTGCTGGATGTGGAAATGTTTGCCGTGCGGCAAAATGTGATGCAGTAGCCAATAAACTATAGATCATAAAGAAAGATGATACGTCCATTGGTTGTCACGTCGCATTTTGTCGCGCAGCAAGAATTTTCGCGTCCAGTGTGCAGGAGCCCTGTACCGTGATTCTTAAACGCTTTACGATGATTGTCGATATCGTTGTGCAGCCTTTCTTATATGGCTTATATGTAGGAAAAGCTGCGCAACGATACCGACAATCGTCGTTAAACATTTGAGAATCCCGATATAGCTTTACATTTCAGTGGGACAAGCAGAATGCGGGAAAGAAGAAACCAACCAGAAGTTGCACTTAGCTATCAAGTGCTACACTTGCTGGTACTTAGGCTACGTTCCAATATTCACTGCCAGTGCTTAAAATCGTGTACTACGTAACGTATATTATAGATTTTCAGTATTTGCAGTGAATATCGGAACACAGCCTTGGTAACCAAGTGCAACTTCTGATTGATTTCTGAGGCGCGTTCAGGAATTCACAGTTTATCCTTGTTATTTATCGAATATTAAACAAGGATAAAATGATATCTATAAATGCACCTGAGCAAAGTTTCTGAATGCAGCCCTGCTTTTCCGCTGCAGTAAATTCTCCCTAAGATATTACTGTTGTAGAAAATATCTAGGGAGATTTCCCTCATTCAATATCTGCACCATTTAATACTAAACTCAAATTAAATTAAGAGGTTAGTGGGTAAAGAGTTACAGCTTTTTATCGAATTATTATATATTGTCTTGTTACACTGATGATACTCGTACGTACATACATTGATGACTCGCAAAGTGACAAATTTCTTGTAGCACAGTGGAAATCGTAGTCAGAGGCTTGTTTGATCTAGTATGCA
>NW_012027327.1:13441-14340 GCF_000956235.1 Wasmannia auropunctata
TCTTCTGAATAAGCCCCCATGTTATTTTTAAATTTATCTAAATGAGCATGCAGCATATGTACTTTTAAAGACATCCTGCAACCCATGGCCTTGAAATTTTTTAACATATCCTTAACTAGCTGTTCGTAGTTTTACAGAGAACGTTACATGTCTCCAATACAAATTTTACATCTCGCACTTTCATAAATTGACCACGCATATATAACAAAATGCATCAGCATCATATTTACACTTTCTCGACATTTTAACTTTTTCTAGACTTGTACATACAACACACCTGATAGTTATTTATCACTCGAGTGCCATCTGGAGGCACTGTGTGAATGTAAAAACCCCACTTTTATATGGCGGTATCTTAGAATGTATTAGAATTAATTAAAATTCCTACAAAAACTCGAAAATGAGTATTATTACTATAACTGTCACAAAAGCAAACTTTACAGGGTAAAAAGGTATTTTGTCGTTTTTGTGCATAATTAACCGGAAAATCGTAAAATAAACTTTAAGACAAGGAACGAAATTTTTTTTGTAGAGCCGTGTAATATATAGAATAACAAATTTTTAGGTTATATACAAAGGCCGTAGCCGGATAAGGAGGGGCGATCTGCCCCCGCGCCGATCATGACCATTTTTTACAGTTTAGTTGCTATTAATATCAGTTACAATTTTACCAAACATTAGCCCTTAATATTCAACCGTTGGGGTGTGAAAAATAAAAATCAAAATTTAAAAAAAATTATATCTTTTAAACGGCTCAATCAATTTTCATAAAAAAAATTATGTTGTAGATGTAGACAAGATACATTTGTAAAAAAATTTCGAAGATTTTTTGAGGCCAGAAACATTGCAAAAAAAATAAATATTTTATTTTTTTAGCTATCTTATCGGTCTTGTACTAC
>NW_012027327.1:18850-21392 GCF_000956235.1 Wasmannia auropunctata
ATTTTAAAATAGGTTTGTTCTTTTTAGCTGGATTTGTTGCGCAGGCCACAGTTCATCTTTTTTCTTCTCTCCAATTGGAAGAAAAAAGAGGAAAGATGAACTGTGCAAGAAATCCAGTTAAAAAGAACAGGTCTAATATGTTTTTTATGTTACAGATTTAACTGAAATAGAGACACTAGAAAAGAACATTGAAAATGTTGCAAATCCAGGATGTAGTCAATTAAATAAGAATGGTAAGAAAAATTATTAGTTAATCGTATTTGTAAATATGCATTACTAACTAAACAAATTTAATAGAAGACAACAGTGAGAATTATAGTGATAATACAAAAGCATATTGGAATCGTGTAGAAACGTTGTTATTCATTGCAAGCTACAAAGAAATGGAAAAAAATTTTTCATCAGGAAAGATGACACAGTAGCAATGTTGGAATAAAATAGCCGAAATTATGCAGAAACATAATATTAATGTTAATGTACAAAAATGTAATACAAGATTTCGAACACTAAAACGAACTTACAAAACAATACATAATCATAACAACAAGTCTGGCAATTCCAGAAAAACATGGGAATATTAAGATGTAAGTATATCATAAACTGACAAAATATATCTTATGTAAAAGTGATAACACAAAATTTTTTGAATTTTATATGCGGAGGATGTTCAAAAAATTACTTTAGAACACAATTCGCACAATACAAAAAATTCGAAAATTTATGACTTGTCACTTTTCTTATAGGAATACTGTATATCATGCATAACTATTATTTTCAGATGCGTACATTTGTTAATTTTTGTTACATTTACATAAATACTTTTTTTTACATGTTATGGACGAAATATATGCGACTAAACCGTGGGTTGAGCCATTAGCTGTAGCTGGCTCAAATGTTGAGACACACACTTCCGATTTTGAAAAAGAAAATGAATCAAAACAAACAAGGGAGTAAATTTTGTAATTATTAATTATTTTCTGTATGATTTTTTATATGTTATTCTGTGTTTTGTAGGTTCAAAAAGAAAAATTAATCAAATTTTTGAAGAATATGCTAATAACTGTTTAATTGAGAAAAGATTTAGACGAGAGGCCGCAGAAAAAAGACATGAAGAAAAAATGCAGATCTTACGTCACATGGAAATATTTTTTGGAAAAGATGGCTAACAAAAACGAATAATATCGAAACTAACTATATTGTGTTTCTGCATAATTTCGGCTAATTAAGTTATCTTTTATTATAGAAAAAAGATAATTTTTTCGAAAAATGAATATAAAAAGCCAAAGATAAAAGTTAATTTAAATGAAAAAACTTAAAAAAGAAGTGATAAAAAAAAGTTAAAAGTTTCTTTTTATTTTTAAATCAAAGTATTTTTGTTTTTACATAGTATTGTAAGATATTTTGGTTAGTCGAATATGACCCTTGACATCGTCGTGACATAGCATATTTAGCACACCCGGTGTGTGCCGAAAGCGCCGAATTCCTCAGCTGTCAACGCGCAACTGTGTCGCGCATGACGTAGATCGGCTGAGAACAACAGCGATCACTCTCGACTCGGAGTAATGTAACGAGACTCGAATATCGATCGCCGAAGAGTTAAGAGCCTTTTTCTTTTGTACCGCTTTAAGTTTCGTGTGTTATAATAAATCATCTTGTTAACTTAAGTCGCGCTATTGAACTTGGTCTCTCCACAATCACCACGATCATCGCCTACTTCGGTCTGAATCCGCATCTCCCTCTGAATAATATCTGCCCCTGACACCAAATCGCTAACGGACGATGATTATCACGTTTCTACCACCATTTTACAGTATTACAAACTTATAAAGCCAAAGATACATTATTTAGAGATTATAAAAGAAAGTTAAATAAACTTATAAAAGAAAAGTTAATTAGTTTATTAGAAGAGTTCCTTTATTTTTTTTGTTTGTTGTGATTATAATGTTGTTTTATTTTATTTTTAAAATAAGTGCTTACTTATTTTCATTAATTATTACATTCCGTTTATCTACTTTTTAATTTTTTTACCTTGCTAATGCTTTTTTTACCATTAATTGGTCCTTTGAATGGCATGTATAACACATTATTTGAGATTCTATTATCTTTAAAAAGTTACATTCTTAAATGTAGTTTTCCAGGAAAATTTTACTAATTTTACTAAAAAGTTATTGTTTACGTTACATATGCTATAGCTTTTAAAATTTTCCTTAAAAACAACGTTTTGAAATGTAGTCGCAATATGTAATTTTTCATAAAAATATAGTTTTATACAGTAATATAAAAAACCAGAGATATGTTAAACTTCTTAATTATAAGAATTTGCAAAGGTTGTAAAAGAAAGTTGTATATTATAATTACAGTTATAACTAGAACAATAAAAATTTTTATTATTCAAAGTTACTTTTCCTATTTTAAAATTGCCGTGTTACCTGCGTTGAAGCCTCTTTTCCCCAATGTTTAAAAATTCATATCTTCCAAAAAAATAATGATATAGACTTCTTTCTGGGCTCATCTTAAAAATGAATTATGTGACTATTTTTTA
>NW_012027328.1:0-540 GCF_000956235.1 Wasmannia auropunctata
TTTCTCACGAAGCTACATCACGAGTCATCGAATCTTTACAAGGTAATTTGTGTTTGTGTGTGTGTTGTGCGTGTGCGTGAGCGTGTGCGTGAGCGTGTGCGTGAGCGTGTGTGCAAGAGAGAATGTAACCTCATGTCCTTAAAATGTCATGTGTATGCGCGCGTATAGCAATCAGCTGATCGCGAAAGCCCCGCGTACCGCCTGCGTCAAACAGTAAGTTGCGCCGCCCCTGTCTACCATCCATACGCGGTCCGTAATTCGCTAACTATTTCTCGTTATAATTTGAAAACAAAGCTTCGGATAAAATTTTGGTAAAGGAAAAATCGTCTCAAAATTCAGTCAGGAATATGACATTTTAAGGACAAAAGTTTATTTTGGGACACCCTGTATATTCACGGAAGTTTCTCATCGCGCAGATAATATTTGCGAAGCATTTGAATATTATAATTTCAAGACTGAAATAGTGAAAGGCGCATACGCAGTAAATTATTTCTATTTTTATTGTAGTACAATATAAATATAAATATAGGAATACACGTG
>NW_012027328.1:11258-13258 GCF_000956235.1 Wasmannia auropunctata
TAACTTTATGACGCTGGAAACCGCATCCCCGGGAAAAATTTTAGCAAGTCCGTGCACTCGTTCAAACTTTGCAATTTTCAGTGTGGCAAACATGCTCTCAGATTTAAGAGTTTACAGCAACAGAGGTGCATTAAATTAAAAATCGACTCACAGTATCTTAAAGTAGAGATTTCAAGCTTTCATTTGAAAAAAAGTTCATCATTTTACGATTTTTCGCGGAGTTACCGTTAACCAAAGTTGACCAATTTTTGCTCAAAATTTTTCTATGCCATAATTTTTTTGAACAGTGTATAAGGTGTTAAGCGTATTCATTTATTTTTATTAATCTTTATTATTAAGCTTTATAATATCACGATTAGATTAAGTAAGTTTTCATGTCATTCGAGACGAATGCACTTTCAGGCTGGCCGAGCTATAAGATAAAATTTCTAAGTTTAAGTTTCGCGCTCAATGATGCGGCTAGTGAGTTTCGATTTAAGCCACCTTCATGGTGGCGTTATTAACGAATAAAACTAGTTTTTCATGCTGATCCGTCTAAATGGCGCTTCAGTCAAAAAAGAAGCCTTGCGATTGGCTGAAGAAGGAGAAAAGGGAATCAACGTGAGTTTTCAGTTTTGATCGCGAGGTAGGAAGAGGCACATAGTGCTGAAAATAAAAAAGTGTCAAAGTGTGCTCTCAAGCTCAGAAAAATATTTCGTCTTTATTTCCTTCCCGAGTCTTTCCTAAGAATTACTCGTTTGATAGATTATCCCGGGAAAACACTCCTCCCGTTTATCCCTGCTTTCGCAGTCCTGTCCGAAGCGAACGATTTAAAAAGAAAGTACAGAGTTTACATTATCATTCGCATTATTTAATCATATATAATATTATGTGAATACATTTGTAGAACTTATAGTATAAATCAAACAAAATGGTGTTTATACAATTGCGTTTTATTGCATTTATTCAATAATTTTATAATACAATTAGAACATATTATAACAGTTTTATCAATATTAATAATCATCTTTAATCAATATTATTACAATATTTATGGTTCATACTGATCGCAAAGATGATGATCATGAAAGAAATGTGTTACGCAGAGAGATTTATTGCACCATGCACAAGTAATTATAGCTGTTTGACCGCAAATATCGCACGCTGATTTAGACTGTTTATGAAAACAAAAATCTACCGGTGTTTCAAATTCTTCTACTGGTCTATGTTCCAAATAACCACTTTTGAACCAAGAATATTTGAATAAATTTTTGAATCTTGGTGATAAAAATTGATTATGAGTTAACGATTGTAATTTTAATATAGCGTTTCTCGAATGAAGCTTTACCTCAAGATCTATAAGTATAACGACATCCGAAAAATGTTTAACAAAGTTTTTCCACAAACAAAACCCATAAACATTTAACGGTTGTATTTTTCCAGTTGTTCCAGCCGGTATGGTTAACAAAACAATATCATTTGCAGATTCTGGTCTATTTCTCTGGATAATGTCAGGGCAATGACCAGTCCACGAATCAAACAATAGAACAGTATTTGGACCAGTATGTGAGAAAAATACGTCTCTTATCCATATTTCAAACAAATTAGATGTTAATTTTCCTGATTTCGACGCCAAAATAAAGATATTGTTTGCTCTAAATAGTGTCTCTTACTTTAGGGCCTAATTCTCTGGTAGGTTCTTTAAAAAATATACAAGGTCAAAGAACACGCAAACTTTGCAAATTTGTTTCCTGCATAGCGTTGAATTAATAAGACGCAATGTCTTACATTAAAGTAAATAATGAAATAAAAATTAACGAAATTTGTAATTATTATAACATTTAATTTTAATTTACATATAGTATTATGTATGATTAAATAATGTGAATAATAAAGATTTATTTAATATCTTCTCCTTATTTTCCTTCACCTTTCCTATTATCTTTTTTTCCCTTCTGTTTTTTTTTCGTTTCTTATATATAACCTGTAACTTAAAATTAAATGTTATAATAATTACAAAT
>NW_012027328.1:13278-13834 GCF_000956235.1 Wasmannia auropunctata
TCACCTTCAACTCGTTCAACTTGTAAATGTTCTTGAGCTCTTTCCCTCTGCCGAATTGCATTTAATAACAATTGCCCTCTACCAAAACTTCTGGGCTGTACATTATTGTCTCTTTGATTCCCTCTATCGAATGACGTACTAGCAACTCCTGCAACGTTTGAATAATATTCTTTAGCTCTTTTCTTCTGCCGAAATAAATTTAATAACTCAAATTTAGCACTTCCACGAGCAGGTAGTGGAGCAGCAACAGTTAGTGGAATTTCTTTTTTACATGCGTCACATTTTAGTGAAGGAAGAAACTATATAGAACAAATATAAAAAATATAATAATAAAAATCAAATGCAAAATATTATTCATGTAAATTATAACGTACCTTCGCACGATGAGACACGCCACAGTTTACGCAAAAAAAAATCCATACCACACAAATTTTAATTTATCAATAAATACTGCACGTGTATTCCTATATTTATATTTATATTATACTACAATAAAAATAGAAATAATTTACTGCGTATGCGCCTTTCACTATTACAGTCTTGAAATTATAATATT
>NW_012027328.1:15414-16423 GCF_000956235.1 Wasmannia auropunctata
TACTCGCGGGATGCGCGGGACGGAGCGCTCAAAGAGCCCTGGGGAACGCGTATTCCGGCGCCGATCCTTGGCGGACTAACGCCACGCCAGGATGCCTGTACGAATTACAGACGATCGCGGGAGAGATAAGTGACACGGGTGATCGGCGTGCGAGCGCACGCGGTTCACGCGTTCGCGGCGTGCATGGGCACGTGGCCCGAGATCTACGGCGAATCTCGTTTTTCGCGACACCAGAAAGTTAACGGTCTCGACACAGAATGTAATTCACGGCACGCGGAGACTCTAATAAATCCGACACACACAGAATGGCAAAACGAACGCTCTCGCGACTTACAATTACACGATACAAACACGCGGTGACTCGGCCGGGCGAGGGCGAACGCATAGGCGACAATCGTAACGATTCGGAATCTATCGCGATCGAGCGGGCGGTGCACTCTCTACTTCGCGGAACAGGTAATGCTCGCAACTCTGTCGTACACGGCACTCGCGGCCACTACGCTGAAGAAATCTTTACTCTTGCACGGCCCTCTCGTTTCGCGAAGCTTGGCGACTTTACAAATTGGCGACGTTCGTCTCACCGAATGCTCTCCCTTTTCCCGCTCCTCTCGCTTCTCGACACACAGACTTTCGGGCCTCTCGATACGGCTTGGCAATGGATCCTGCGTCCCTTACAGTACACGTCAGATGACAGCGACGATCACGGCACAAGTGCCGGTCCTTCGTAGCGCCGGGAGCACGTTGGTAGCGGGGCCATCTGCCGGTTTCCGCTATTTCTTCCCGTCACGTGAGTAGTCCCTCTTTCGCGACCCCCTGCGCCGCAGGAGGGTAGCGTCAGTCGCGGGCCCCGTGATAACGGGCGCGAAGTTTTAAAGTTGACTTGCTGGGAGGGTTTCTGGCCCTCGATACTTGGAGCGAGCCCTCGTGTCAGCTCTCCTGCGCCCTTGTACTATCGGGGCCTCCTGGCAGGGCCGTTGGCTCGCTCCGAAAACTCTGTAAAAGATAACAG
>NW_012027329.1:0-1852 GCF_000956235.1 Wasmannia auropunctata
TCGAGAGTCTTGATTTTCGCCTCGATTATGCCCGAGGTCACGTTAGATTGACCTTGCTTTTTCAAATTCTCAACCGCTCGGGCCATGCGGGTGAAAAGTATGTGCTGTTTATCAATAAGAATGTTCATCTCACTGCTCATTTTTATGACCGTCCCCTTTTTTAGGTTGCACTGACATGGATTATTGGAGTTTACTGGAGTTCGCGCACTTGCGACGTTGGACAACGGACGTGGCTATCCGGCTCGAGGGACCAAAAATTAATGTTCACGAGCGCGCGTTGCTTTGGAAATTTTGATGGTTTAACAGGCGGTTGTTGCTCTTTTATTTTTTTTGTTCAAAAAATATATTCACAGCAAGGTGGAGTTAAACACAAATTTATTTTACGTACACAAGTAATATAAGTTTTCACTTGGCTGTAAATAAAATAATTTTTAATAAGTCTTAACAGTTTAACAAGAAAATTACAAAATTTTCGCGCGTGTCTTGCAACTTACAGAGCGACTGACATATTACGCGATCCCTTTGTCTTTGAATTTTTACTGAAGAGTGTGTAGTCACCTCAGCGCGGCCCCCTTTTTATAGGGTAGCCGCCAGCGACGGTTCTACTTATTTGTGCAAACAAAGAATGCGAGGCGAGCTTCCTGTTTTTCACATGGCAGTATTTTCAAAAAATACGAATTCCTGCGCGGTTTGCGACAAGACATCTGGAAAAAAATCAATTTATTTACATTGTTGAATTGTTTATTTTTATTTAAAAAAAATTTTTTAAATTTTTATTATACATACCTATCGCAAATGTATTTCTTGTGCGCGTTTTTGCTCAGTTGCGAGCTCACGAGGCGAAACAAATTCTTGATTCATGTGAAATGTCCCACACCATCTTTCTCCATGTACAGTAAATTGACATGCTTCTCCTTCTTCGTATCGGCAAGACGAATCGGTAGGATCGATACTTGTCCCATGTTCTCGATGGTATATACGTTGATGGAGATTGCGTTGAGATTCTCAAACTTTTTTATTTAACTTAAAGTCATGGGGAATTGAATGTCTTTGAGATTTAACACAGATTTATAATGTGGATATGAGGATTCCCAATCCGTGTGATTTTTAGCTGGATATAGAGCGGCCACCACTGACCATACGAAACATGCATTGTCCATAGATTGCACGTTCACGACCGCTCTCTTCGTCATAATTTCTCGCGGTAACTGGATATGACACCCCGCATGCAAAGGATTAAACTTATTTATATTAACTAGCAAGTTCAGTATACGCGATAATGCCCACCCACTGTCGCGTTCTTGGAATTCTTCCAGAGACGCTAAGGTAGGCTTAACAACGCGCGAATCGTACCACACGCGTAAATTGGAGCAAAGATAAAGTTCACAGTTTCTTGTAATAACACTTTTATTATTACGTTTGTCACCCGTTACGAATTCACCGTTGAATACTGTGTTTATCTTAATGTTATTATGTCTCTGCATAACATTTCGCACTCGTTCGAGCACAATTTCTCGCTCATCTTCCAGAAACTGTCGAGGTTCAATGTGTCTAGAATTTATTACTGCACCGGTCAGTATACGACTATTGAAAGCTGCGTCTATCTCACGCCATCTGAGCCCCGTACTGAATCCGGCGCCCACATGCATGAACCGTCCGCGCACCACATCTTTCAAACTTTCCAGTCGCGCGATACGAGCGATGACAGATTGTCTCACACCGATCGATAATCGCGGATTTCGACTCTGCTCATCGAGCGAATCGATGAATTCGTCGACACGCTCTTCCCACGCGATAAAGTCTTCTCGCGTAATCAGCCGGGTGGCTTGCTCATCCAGATCTCTTAACGTTT
>NW_012027329.1:9448-10257 GCF_000956235.1 Wasmannia auropunctata
TCAGTACGTAATTCTTTTTGATGATCTTTACAATAATTTATTCTATCTTTTTCAATTTTTACATAATTGTCTACAAGCCATTGTTGAAATAGTCGACGACCTAATAAAAATACGTTAAATTCATTACGAATAGCCATGCGATATTTAATATACTGACTTCTAGTAATTCGTTTGTTACTATTTAATTTTGTTAAATTACAATGCCATCCTTGAGTACCGTATGGATAAAATAAAGGATATATCCATGGTTCAACATTTGGATCCATAGTACTAACATTTTGTAACGTTTTAGTATTTCTATTACGTATTGTTACATACGATTCTGGAATTTCACCATCAGCAGTTGTACGAAAAATAGCAGCAACTTCATTAGTTCTTTGAGCATTATATCGACGTCGGTCTATTCCTGGTCTTAATGTAAATAATAATTGTAATTCTGGCAAAAATTCTCCAGATTCTATTTCTAATTGTCGTTGATTTTCTAATTCTTCACCCATCATTTGATAAGATTGAGCAAATATATTAAATTCTCGCATTATATGTTCAAGATTTTGTATAATTTCCAAATCTAATTCTGAATTTTGAGTAATACGATAATTTATTGCTTCATTAGAATCTATAATAAAAAGTTGACCATTAGCTGGATTTTCATTCTGAGCAGCATACAATGATGTATTTATTTGGTAATAAATTTGTCCTTGAATTTTATAACAATATGGACCTGGTCGTCTAGTTTGAAAGTTAACTAAATTAGCATTAAATGATGCAAATGAAAATGAACTATTATAACCTGTCTCTTATACACATCT
>NW_012027330.1:0-435 GCF_000956235.1 Wasmannia auropunctata
GCCGTCAAGGAATCGAGGGAGAGTCACGACGTCGCGTCGACATTCCCCCCAGGAGTTCACCAGAGGCATTCGCCCGCCCGTCATCATAGAATCTCTACGAGGTAGGGTAGGCCGAGAACACGGTTACACTAGAGTCCTAGATTATCAGAGAAGCGCGACCGGTGTTACGAGTCCTGATTGGACACGCAAATGGCCAATCATAAGATTGATTTATCGCTATTATAAATGGCTGCCGAATAAATCAAACTTATGATTGGCCATTCGACGCCATTTTTAATATTTTCTAGTACTTTTGCGATACTGCCATAAGCCGGTCGCGCTTCTCTGATAATCTAGGACCAGAGAGGATCCTGAGAGCGGCCATGCCTGCAATTTAGCTGGGACCGGCGATGAGCTGGTTTCAGCGCCTCTGGAAAGTGGACATTGAACTACCAA
>NW_012027330.1:455-1513 GCF_000956235.1 Wasmannia auropunctata
TCATAAGATTGATTTATCGCTATTATAAATGGCTGCCGAATAAATTAAACTTATGATTGGCCATTCGACGCCATTTTTAATATTTTCTAGTACTTTTGCGATACTGCCATAAGCCGGTCGCGCTTCTCTGATAATCTAGGACTCTAGATCCTCTCTGGCAGAGCCTTTGAGTAGTACATGGAGATGGAATGCCTTTGTTCTTTGTAGGTCGCAAGCTAGTCCAATAGTGGCAAGGAGTGCGAGAGAGAAAGGTATACGAGCGATACCACGTGATACTTCATCTTCTGTCTGTCGAATGATCGACGAATGCACAGAGAAGACAAATATTACTCATTGAGTAAAAAGACACAGGAGAGAACATATGGTTCTGAGCAAGGGAACGGAAGTGCTATATATAAGAAAGGTCGCTTAAGATGGCCGCTCAAGTGTCTTTAAAATTCATTGGTTTGTGCTGTTCTCCTACTTTGCGCTGTTCTTTGTGCTGTTCTCCCTCTTCGTCAAAAGAAAGGTCGCTCAAGATGGCTGCCATGACGTAGTTCCGTCCCCGGCTCAGCCTATCCCCACCTACCGATACCGTCTCTCCTGTGTCTTTTTACTCAATGATATTACTCGTCTACCTTTCTCTCTCGCACACATCTTGGACACAGTTTTCGAGCCAACATTCCCTCTCCATGTCTATATACTCAAAGGTCAGAGCCAGTGAGATATAAGGCCGAGACACGTACAGACTTTTGCATAACGCTGCATAACGCATAAGACGTAAAGTATAAGAGAATCAACCAATCAGAGTCCTTCATTTCATATTCTGATTAGTTGATTTTCTTATGCCTTATGTCTTGTGCGTTATGCAGCGTTATGCAAAAGTCTGTGTCTCGGCCTATAAACATACGTATGTGTACATCCCTTATAGAAAAGTATTATTGAAACTACTAAAAAATATGCAGTAATAAATTACTGTAATTACTGCTAGTAGTATTTTGGCCGGTAGTTTAGAATCACTGGACAGTATTGAATTACTGATAGTAATTTATCCTGTCTCTTATACACATCTCTGAGCG